>NC_136733.1:815000-1117500 GCF_936440315.1 Barbus barbus
TGCCAGATTACTGGTTACACATATCCCTCTGTAGTTATTAGGATCTGTTTTGTCTCCACTTTTAAAGACAGGAGAGATGAGTCCTGTGTTCCAGACCTCAGGAGAAACGCCTGAACTCAGAGTCAGATTGAAGAGTTTGAGTAATGCAGTCTGAAGTTCAGGAGAGCTGTGTTTAAGCATCTCATTGTTTCTGTTGTCAGGGCCACACGATTTCTTACATTTGAGGGATTTCAGTTTTCCTCTAAGTTCTTGTTGGGTTATTGGATAGTCAAGAAGATTTTGGTTGTTTTTGAGTCATGATTCAAGAGCGTTCAGTTTTTCAAGGACTTTTAACTGGTATCTCCGTTTGAAGTGGATTGTGTTGAAGTAAACCGCTTCAGCTTTCGTTTAGGATTAATTTAGTTATTTATTGGTGCAAACAACCTTGTTTTGTAAAGTATCACAAATTGTCTTGGTTCAAACTGCCTGTCGTCTTTTCTTTCAGTGATTAATAAAAACACACTCTTAAAAATAACGGTTTTGTTTGTTTTGTTCTTTGCAGAAATGAAACAAGAACCTTTCAATGATAATTTCTTAAAATACGCTTTTTTTTTTTTTTTTTAGTGCAAGGGACATCTGAAGAACATTTTTCCACAAAGAACTGAAAATAAAGCTTGTTTATTGCATGAGAAATTAGGAACATTTCTTCACCATCTGCAAACAGCAAGCAAGGGCTCAAAGTAGACGTTTCTTTGCTTTTTACTTGTGCACTTACGCAGGTTTTGCCTTCATATTCATCCATGACTATAAAGCAATGAAACTGACATGGAGAAAGACACAGAAGTGTAATTAATAACACATGTTGGCACTAAATGCATGTTCATCATTTCTGAGAGACAGAAAAGCCCATCAATCCCAATCAAGCAGAATCTGGAGCAAATCAAGCAAAAGACTCAGTCAGCAGACAGACGCTGTTTATTTGGACCTGCTTCTGATCCTCCTTATCTGTGTGGCTTAAGACAGATTTTGAAAATCCATTAATTCCTTGATGAAAACCACATATAGACGGACGTGTATGACTACAAAGGATTTGTTGAGAATGAATGGAGCGTGTACAATAGCGTCGCCTTTTATCAAAAATGAGACTGTTTCAGTGATAAGACGGAGTCAAGTGTTTCTGCTGTTCACTTATAGGCTATGAAACTAAGATGCAGCTTGATTTTTAGCATCATAACCTATAAAACATATTCACACAACATGGATTAAAATGAACTGACCAAGCAAACATCAGACCATTTGTGCTTGTGTTTAATTATTAACCATTCTGTTGTTCATCTGGGGGTCACACTTGTGTTATTCTTGGTCAAAAGTGACCAGACACCTGATATGTAACTTTTTTTTATTTTCAGTAAAATCAATGCAACATTTTTTGTTCAATATTTTTCCTTTTGTATTTTGAGAGAATTTCATGGTGCAAATTAATATTTATGCAATAATTGATACATTTTTCCCATTGAAAATAACAAAAAATTATAATATTTTTCTATTAGTTTTCAATTATGGCAGTAGGTTATTTCATGTTAAAATAGATACAATGCCTTTAAAATCCAATTGTTGAAGGCAGATTAGTGCCATCTGGTGGGAGTAAAAAACTTCGCAATTCCACAGTTTAGCCACTAGATTCCTAAATAGATCTATATAAAGGGCTTATAAAGGGATTTATATTTAGACATTCTCAAAGACAGCTTTTTGTAAAGGTTTAGATTAGTTTTTTTAATGTTGGTTTGAAATGTCAGTTTTTGCACTCTTGATATTTTAGAGTGTCACCCCTTCATTGCTGTGCACTTTTTTATCTGCATCGTGAATGATTGGTAGATTGTACACACACAAAATTATCTGTATTTTTGAATTATTGCATATTTATATTTCCCATTCATTTCCAATGGGGGTCATTTCTGACCGTGAACAACAAGTGACTTTTTTTTTTTACAACCATTTAGATTTTTCAAAAGTCCACTTTTTTTCTTTTTTTGGTGTGTGGTGACATAGCAACTGCCATAAAAGTAACCGAGTACCATTCCGAGGAAGTAGCGATTTTTAAAATTTCAACATTTAAAAAAAAAAAAAGAATTCTGGTCTAAAATGACCGAACACCAGAGGGTTAAACAGTGCTTTTCCAAAATTCACCCCAAAACTCAACATCACGATTCCTAAAACACTTGTAAACTTGGTTTTATTGCAGGTTTAATATTATATTCATAAAAATCTAAGCCCTCATTTAATACAGTTCTGTGTTTGTAAAAATATTTCAGAGCTTTAAATATTTAAATTCATTCATTTATAATTTATATAACATGTAACTGTTTTTTTCACATAACAATTTTTAAAATATAATTTATATAATGAATTTGTGGTGTATATTCTAGTATCATTGAGATATAATTTTTATTACAATTTTGAACTATTATATTTATATTTTTCATTTTAATTGTAATTAGTTTTAGTACTTTTCGTGTGTTTTGTCATTTTTTTAATTTGTCCATATAGCATTTATTAACTATTATTTCAGTTTTAGTGTCAGTATAATTTTTATTTCAGTAAATTCTGTATATTTTATTTAGTAGTTATTTTAGGCAAAATAATAAAAAAGTTTCCTTGGCAACTAGCTGAAATATATATATATATATATTTTTTGCATTTTATTTTATTTCAACTAATACAAAAAAAAATATTTTCAGTTTTAGTATCACTGTAATACTATTATAGTTTTATTACTATTGTGAATCAGTTTTTGAACCGGATATTTTTCATTTTGTTTTGTGTTTTTCTGTCAAAATATGTATTAATTTTTTATTTGTTTTTAATTAATTTGTTTTTTATGAACTTAATTTATATATTTGTTTAATGTTCATTCTGGTCATTGTCTCACATTGTTAGACGTTCCCCGTCTTGTGTTTAAAAGAAAAGTAAGAAAGGAAAAGAAAACAGGCGATCATGAATGCTTGGATCTGGAGGGTTAAACAGGTGTGATATGAAGTAAATCTCATGCAAATGCACGAGCCAAAGCCGATCCTCTCAGAGACCTTCATGCTCTCTGTCGACATCCAGCAGAATCAAAGCACATAATGCCGTGCATTTATCTTTCAGCACAACAATGAGGCTTTCTGCCTCTCTGTACATCTCATTTGATACAGTGAGATCTGATTTCTTGTCGGCTAAAGCCAGATTACCTCAATCTCCAGCGCTCACTAACACCTTCACAAAACTGCCCAGATTAGTCGGGATTTTTCAGACACTTTATACATTTTTTCCTCGGCTGTATAGAGGGATTATGTTTTGTCTCCTTGCTTTTAATCTATTTGGTAAATGGGGGTTTGACACAAACAGGAGGGCGATCCGGCTCTATATGAACGCGTTCTGCTCTGAACCTGACGGCATTCTGGCTCAGAACCAGCTACAAATGCCATGGACAAGAAGAGCTCTGCCTTCACTATCGACCGCATTCTGAGCGCAGACAACAACAAGATCCTGGGCTTGGAGAAGCCCTCGGCCCCGGGAGCCTGCGAGGAGAAACCGGCCCCTGAATCTGCAGCGAATCGTGACTCGATGGACCTCAGATCGACCTGCTGCTTCTGTTCACACTGCGGAGAGGTTCTGCACGCAGCAGCCAGTAAGAGCGCTTTAATCACATCCCATTCAGTCAAAGACTTCTGCCTGACTTCACCTGATCTTTCAGAAAAAAACATCTCAAAAATGACCGGCACTTTTCTGCTCTGTTTTCAAATGTGATTCTCTTCAGTGGGATGCAGCAAAGATAATAGTATAAAAATATTTGAATGTAAGCATGAAGGAAATATAACAAAACACCATAACACTTCAAAATGAATGTGAAGAATGATTTTTATAATGTTTTATATTATGAGACTATATATTATTGGGTTTTTACAAGATTGTCATTTTTTATTTAATGAATTTGTGGTGTAAATCAGTGTTATTTTAGTATAATTGAGATATGTTTTTTTATTAACATTTTACTATTAACTAATAACAATTATTATTTTATATTTTCCATTTTAGTTAAAGTTTTAGTATTTTCGTTGTGCATTTTTGTCATTTATATTATATATATATATATATATATATATATATATAAAAAGTCTAGCTTTTATTAATTTTAATTATGTATATATACAATAGCTAAAATAGAATTTCAAAAAAATGCATTTTATTTTATTTCAGTTAGTTTATTTTATTCCAAGTAACTATTTTATTATGTTTAGTATCATTGAGGTATTTATCATTGAGCTTTCATTAATAGTTTGAATCAGTTTTTTATTTTCATATTTTCAGTTTTCATTTTAGTCTTAGTATTTTGTTGTGTGTAATTTTGTAATTTATTTTATTTTAATTTATATATGTCTACCTATTTTTCAATTAATTTATATTTTAGACTTAAATTTTTATAGTTTGTTTCAAGTAAGAAACATTTTAGTTGTTTTGTTTTTTCATTTCATTTTAGTTAATTATAATAATACTTGTTTTAGTTGTAAATTTGCTTAATTTTAATTCAAATAATATTATACTGGTTTGATTTTTGGGTGGAACATGACCAGACTTGTTCTCAATATGTTTGATTATATTCTCTCTGTTTAATCTCATGGTTAGGCTGATGTTGATCTCTGTGGTTTTTGTTGCTGCCAGCCTGTCATGTAGTTTGGGGTAAGCGGGTGTTTGCAGAGACGTGCTCGGCTGCAGAAGCTCACAGCAGGGAAAGCTTCGGTCATGTTCAGAGGAGGGTTCGGCGTCACCGCACCATCTTCACAGAAGAGCAGCTGGACGCTCTGGAGGATCTGTTCAGACAGAACCAGTACCCAGACATCAACACCCGCGAGCAGCTGGCCCAGAGAACACACCTGCGCGAGGAGAGAGTCGAGGTGATCCACCACTCACCCGTGTCTGCATCTCAATAATCATGTCATATCGAACCCAAAAACATGGATTAAAAAAATTATTTACTTGATTTAAAGTTGTTACAATCCTGTTCACTCTTAAAAATAAAGGTTTGTTCTTTTTAATTGATGGTTCAGTGGAGAACCTTTAACGAGCCCGTTTCTTATTCTGGAATTAGAAAAAAAAAAAAAAAAAAGTTCTCATAATTCAGAATTTTTGTTATATTTTGAAATGTAAATTGCGAGACGTAAAGTCAGAATTACGAGAATTGCGAGACGTAAAGTCAGAATTGCGAGACGTAAAGTCAGAATAACAAGATGTAAAGCCAGAATTACGAGACGTAAAGTCAGAATTGCGAGACGTAAAGTCAGAATAACAAGATGTAAAGCCAGAATTACGAGACGTAAAGTCAGAATTGCGAGACGTAAAGTCAGAATAACAAGATGTAAAGCCAGAATTACGAGAATTACGAGACGTAAAGTCAGAATTACGAGAATTACGAGACGTAAAGTCAGAATTACGAGAATTGCGAGACGTAAAGTCAGAATTACGAGAATTGCGAGACGTAAAGTCTGAATTACGAGAACTGCGAGACGTAAAGTCAGAATTGCGAGACGTAAAGTCAGAATTGCGAGACGTAAAGTCAGAATAACAAGATGTAAAGCCAGAATTACGAGAATTACGAGACGTAAAGTCAGAATTACGAGAATTACGAGACGTAAAGTCAGAATTACGAGAATTGCGAGACGTAAAGTCAGAATTACGAGAATTGCGAGACGTAAAGTCAGAATTACGAGAACTGCGAGACGTAAAGTCAGAATTGCGAGACGTAAAGTCAGAATTGCGAGACGTAAAGTCAGAATTGCGAGACGTAAAGTCAGAATTGCGAGACGTAAAGTCTGAATTACGAGACGTAAAGTCAGAATTGCGAGACGTAAAGTCTGAATTACGAGAACTGCGAGACGTAAAGTCAGAATTGCGAGACGTAAAGTCAGAATTACGAAAATTGCGAGACGTAAAGTCAGAATTGCGAAAATTGCGAGACGTAAAGTCAGAATTACGAAAATTGCGAGACGTAAAGTCAGAATTAAGAGAATTGCGAGACGTAAAGTCAGAATTGCGAAAATTGCGAGACGTAAAGTCAGAATTGCGAAAATTGCGAGACGTAAAGTCAGAATTACGAAAATTGCGAGACGTAAAGTCAGAATTAAGAGAATTGCGAGACGTAAAGTCAGAATTACGAAAATTGCGAGACGTAAAGTCAGAATTAAGAGAATTGCGAGACGTAAAGTCAGAATTGCGAAAATTGCGAGACGTAAAGTCAGAATTACGAAAATTGCGAGACGTAAAGTCAGAATTAAGAGAATTGCGAGACGTAAAGTCAGAATTACGAAAATTGCGAGACGTAAAGTCAGAATTGCGAAAATTGCGAGACGTAAAGTCAGAATTACGAAAATTGCGAGACGTAAAGTCAGAATTACGAAAATTGCGAGACGTAAAGTCAGAATTAAGAGAATTGCGAGACGTAAAGTCAGAATTACGAAAATTGCGAGACGTAAAGTCAGAATTAAGAGAATTGCGAGACGTAAAGTCAGAATTGCGAAAATTGCGAGACGTAAAGTCAGAATTACGAAAATTGCGAGACGTAAAGTCAGAATTAAGAGAATTGCGAGACGTAAAGTCAGAATTACGAAAATTGCGAGACGTAAAGTCAGAATTGCGAAAATTGCGAGACGTAAAGTCAGAATTGCGAAAATTGCGAGACGTAAAGTCAGAATTACGAAAATTGCGAGACGTAAAGTCAGAATTACGAAAATTGCGAGACGTAAAGTCAGAATTAAGAGAATTGCGAGACGTAAAGTCAGAATTAAGAGACGTAAAGTCTAACATTTAACAGGTTAACATTTTTTTTTAAATTCTGGCTTCCATAATGTGCTGTTATTTATTTAGATTTAAAGATGCTATTTTCCATACAACAACAGCTGCAAACCCAATTAATGCTGAAAATCAATATAAATAGCGACTTTGTTTGTTGTAGGTGTGGTTTAAGAACCGAAGGGCAAAATGGCGACGACAGAAGCGGCTTCCGTTCAGTTTACGAGGACCAGATGACTGGAATACAGTCCTTCACAGCGACTGACATGAACAATATGATATCAGGATCATATCTGTCTGCTGTGTGGAGATATTAAACCCCCATAAACACTAGAAGAGCTCATTCCTCTGCTGAAGACAGATCACAGATGAGAAGTGTTGAGTGTCATTAGCTCTTCATTTATCAACTGACATCATTTGTTTCATATTCTACTAATATTTTTAATACTTGTGTTTTATATTGATTTTCACACAAGCGATTATCAATATTTTGTGAATTTTCAGTGCAACACGTATTAGAAAGCTAGTTATTCTAACAATAAAACTGAAAAAAAAGCTTCTATTGTCCTCATTTGTAAGTCTCTTTGGATAAAAGCATCTGCCAAATGACTAAATGTAAATGTCATATAGCATGACAGCATAGCAAAGTTAATTTTTTATCTTCATCAAAAGTCATGGATGAAATTGAATGCTAAATGCTCAAGTAATAAGGGATATTATGAGTGTGATATGTTTAATGCTGACATAATGTATTAAATATAATAATTTAAAAATAAAACATACTTAAATTGTCAATCAAACATTGAAGCATTCTTTCCCGAGCATGACTGCTCATATTTGGAAAAGCAGCAGGCTTCCAAACGTGATATAGCTTTTGTATAAGTGATTAATAAACAATATGACACACTATTAATTGACACTTTGTTTTTCCTCTGTTCCAGTCAAAAGCACAACCTCTGCTCGTGTGATTCATTCCTGAACGACTCGGTTGAGCGAATGAGTCAATGACTCGTTTATTTAGAGCGAATCGGTGCTGTTGAACGAATCGGTTGAATGATTGATTCAAACTGGCTTATAATACAGTCACTTGTCGCCACCTATTGATTTGTAACGGAAGAGACAGTGGATAGTCTTCCCTGGAGGTCCAATCTGCTGCAGAGTTGAGCTCCAACCCTGATCAAACTCACCTACCTGTGATTCTCTAATGATCCTGAAGACTGATTAGCAGCTCAGGTGTGTTTGTAATTAGGGTTACAGCTGAACTCTGCAGGAGTGGGACAGATTTGAGGATGCCTGGTCTATACCAAGGGTCACCAAGTTCAGTCCTGGAGGGCCGGTGTCCTGCAGAGTTTAGCTCCAATCCTAATCAAACACACCTGAAGCAGCTAATCAAGCTCAGGTGTACTAGAAGCTTCCAGCAGCTGTGTTGAGGCTATTTGGAGCATTTTTCATCTCAGTTTTTATTACTAATTTAAAATGAGAAACAATGAGAAACAGGTGAATAAAGACTGACAATCATTGTTTAATGTTCAGAAATGATTTCTTCAAGACATGGACTCGTTTATATGGGCTGCAATGTGTTCATTATCAAACTCAAAAATCAGATTACTTTTAATTATTAAAAATCGCCATTATTTTATTTAAAATAAATAATTTATTTTATTTCCATTTTATTCCAATCCATTTTATTTTATTGACAAAATATTTTAGTTTATCTTGTATAATTTTCTCATAAGATCAGGGGCTCGTTCTTCGTACGTCGCTAACTCAGTTAGCTGGATTTGATTGTTGACGATTTGGCATGATCTTGGATTGTTTGGTTCTTCGACGCTCATCCTGGACTTGCTGTCATAGCAACAGGTGCGCAAGCTTAAACCTGCTCGGGAGCAGGCTTATTTCATGTAAACAGGATTAGATCGCGGCTTTATAAGCGGAGGAGATAGGGAAGTCTGTCGCAGCCATGTCTTGCCCGTTTTTACGAGAGCAACCTGTTGCGGAAGGTGCGAGGATAATTCGCAGAGCTTTTAGAATTAATCGCGTTTTGCGACACAGACAGGATCCATTAGCACAGCGCGATAGTGTACTTTTTGAAAGATATCGTTTTTCACGTGAGGGTGTCATTTACATAATAAACTGGTTAGAACCTCATATTAAAAGTTCTACTCGTCGGAGTCGGACTTTAACCACAGCACAAACTGTGTGCATCGCGTTGAGATTCTTTGCGAGTGGCACTTTCCTGTACACTATTGGGGATGCGGAGAACTTGGCCAAAAGTGCTGTCTGTCGTGCCATTCGTAAAGTTTACCTGGCGCTAAAGCAGTTTTTAGGTGTTTTTGTAGTCTTTCCAAGCCACTTAAGACCCCAAGTTGTAAAACAGAGCTATTTCGCAATTGCAGGTACATTCTTGTTAATGAAGATCGTATGAATATGACCACACTAGTAAATATAAATCGATTGTCCCCCAGGCTTCCCTAATGTGATTGGTGCCATAGACTGCACACACATTCATATCAAGGCCCCACCAGGCCCCAATGAAGGGGATTTTGTGAACCGAAAGGGGGTTCACAGTATAAATGTGCAGGTGAGTTACTATCACTATTCTTAATATTTTATATTGGTAATATATACAATGTATTCCATAAGTATGCAGTTGATTGACTACAATGTCTTAGACTCTATGTGTCATATCACAAATGTGGAAGCCAAATGGCCAGGATCTGTGCATGACTCAAGAATTTTCAGAGAGTCACAGTTATGCACATTATTTGAACGTGGTAAGGATATTAATGTCATGCTCACTGTATTACACACACACACACACTTATTGTGGGCCTAACAGAACTGCATTTTACCATTGTACAGGTGATTACGATGGGATCCTGGTTGGAGACAGGGGCTATGCCTGTAGGCAGTATTTTATGACTCCATTCCCTGACCCCAACCCTGGACCACAAACCAGTTACAATGCAGCTCTAGCCAGGACAAGGGCACGCATTGAAATGACCTTTGGGCAACTAAAGGGAAGATTTCAGTGTCTGAAAAGTCTGAGGGTTGCACCTGACAGGGCATGCGACATTATTGTGCTGTATTACACAACATTGCCACCATTAGAAAGGAGAGGACCCCTGTGGTGGAAGTGCAGCCTGATGATGACCTCCAGCCAGTGCACTTGGATCAACCTAGTGGCAGAGCTGCACGGGACAGGATTGTGGAACACCATTTTTGAGAATAATTTAATAAAAATTAAGACAAATAAATAAAAAGACAAGGCAAATATGGATTCAATGACTTTTATTAGTTGTTCTTTGAGGAAAAAAAAAAACAACAAATTAGGGTCATCTTTTGCCTGTAAAGAGATATTGTTATGCAAGGTCAACAGTAGTGCTCTGAAATGTGAAATGTTTTAGTACTTACTCTGAAGTTCCTTTGGCAGCAACTCTATTTCTAGAGCAATTTTCTTCTTCATTAGCTCTTGTAGCTCCATTTCTCCCCTCAGTTTTTGTTTTTTTAAATGCAAATATTCAACCTTTTGCTGTAGGCTACGTTTATAGAGGGAACGGATGTCACCCTGTGCCATTTGCAGAGAAAATAAATTAGACTCAACGCATACAAAAAAAAAAAAACTGAAAGTAAAAAAACAATGCAACACTGTCCACCTCTGTATCAGTTCTCTGTGCAGACTCCCTCTCTGCAGGCCTCTGTGCAGACTCCTGCAACTCATATTGCGGTCAAAAATATAAAGGACATTAGTTGATAAGTGTATAGGGTATATTATATAGTGCATTTTTATGTGTAGTTATGCACTTACAGGTACTTCCTCCAAAGGACACTCATCCGAGAGGGTCTCTTCACTGTCCTGTGCAATGAAAATAAATGGTATGACAAAGTGATACGGTGTCTCCACTATTGAGAAAAACAAAAAAAAAGGACAAGTCCACTTACTGCACATGCTTCAGCCACCACTTGCATGGGAACAGGTAAAAGTGTGGGTGTGTTATGTAAAACTGCACAGAAATAGAGAAAGAAATAAAAATTCATTACAATGGAGGTACACAGGAAAAGAAACATAGAAACTTTAGTCTCCCCCCATTTACTCAAAGTAGGTTTAACTGCCTTCCTTTCATGTCAATGCAATTCAGCACTACTCAAGATTTACCAGTTGAAGGGTGTAGCTGACATTTGGATTACACCAAATGCAAGGTAGCTACCAATTATTTTACAGTAGCCTATACAAAGTGAATTAAAAACCTCTTTACCAGTAATGAAGGTGCTGCTGCTACTGCTTCCTGGCTGTGGGTCTAAGGAAGAGCTGCTCCCAGGGATGTCCTGAACATTGGGTCGGTTCACATTTAACTCCGGGTGCAGGACCACCGCCTGTTTTTTTTTGCTCTGCCTTTTTCCTAGTTGCTGATATAAACAAGCACATAATTTCACAGTCGTTTAAAACAAAAAAAAGACTAAGAACAACATATGTAGTTAATTACCATTTTGTAGAATATTCTTGTATTTCACCTTTACTTGTTCCCAATTTCTAGTGGGTCCTGTGGAGGCTCTAATATGAAAGATTAAAGTATGAAATTGTTTAATGTACATATACTGTCATAACTGATTGAAAACCTCTAACGCAATCACTACTTACGCATTTAATTTGTCTGCAACTTTTTGCCAGCCCTCTCTCCTGGCTTTTGCAGCCTTTGAGGTGTTCCCTGTCGTTTTTATTAAATTTTGGAACTCCCCATAGCCCTCCATCAAGAGTTCTTGTTCTGCCGCAGAGAAAAAGTGGGCGCGCTCTTTGGCCAGTGTGGGCAACCAATAACAGCGTTGCTGATCAGTGTTTCTACTATCGATACATATCCCCTTTTAAACCAGCGCATGAACGCGCAGTTATCTCAGATAACTCAATCCAGCGATACTAATCATCAACAACAGGTGTGTTCGAAGAACCCAATTAGCCGGATCATGATTAGCACGATGAAATCATCTCGGATGTCTCATTTGATCTCGGATGTTTTAAGCAACGTACGAAGAACGAGCCCCTGATCACGTTTTAGGCTGTCATCATATGATCATACCTACGGGGCATGTTGTCACATTTCACTTCCGGTTTTTGAGGGTAAATAAAGAACAACGTATACACTGTATTTATTAAACAAAGCGACATACCTGTACTAGACAAATATGAAATTACTGTGGATAAAAAATTATACTCTGAACACGAAGTGGATTTACACAATTTGAGAAAGTCCAAAAGTCATCACATTACAAAAATAACAAAATCAATATAATTTTTAAATTTAAGAAGGAAATGATTTACTGGGTAGTATCTATGTAAACTTTTAAAGGTTACTTCCTCGACTTTGTTTACTAATAGGTATTTGTTTGGCAAGGTCCAAATGGCCTTAACCATAATAAATCTTTATTGCAATTTATCGATCAGCGCACTGTGACGCACGCCGCTGACGTCAGTGGCTCGAGCTCTAGAGCGCATGCGCAGACGCGTCAGTTTCGATTTTCTACCGACAGAAACACAATCCGCTTCGCATCGGTGACCGAAACCGAATTAAAGTCTCCGGATTCCTCACAGTTGTCTGCTCTCACCGGTCTGCTCTCCTCAGACACTCCAAACGAGTAAGATGATTTGGTTTTATTATTATCGTCCTGTGAATGAGCAGTGTAATGATGCTAATGATGCTAATGAAGCTCAATGAATGGACTCAGCTGCTAAAAACACAATATTAAGGAACATTTGAGGTAAAACACGACCTTTTTTTGTTCTTTATGCTATTTGAGCAGGTGTCAGTGTGGTGAGGACGGTATTTTAGCGTTAAATACATCAGTTGAAGTTCGCTTCAGAAGCTAACACGCACTGACTTCTTTAAAACATCATTATATTTCATATTTATATCTTCTGTCTGTTTGCTTGTTCTAAATCTTACTTGGGTAAGTAATTAGTATAATACAGCTACTCAAGTCAAATACAGTACTTTGATATGATAATATCATAATAAATGATTGAAGATATCAGCTGTATTGTGAAGGCAGCTCATTCATACTAAATTATGTTAATAATAAAAGAACAATTAAATGCAGATATGGGAAATGTAGTTAAATGTGCAGTTACTGACACAATAATCCATTATTTCTGTTCTTGCATGCAGGGAGAAATGTCACGCGGAGGCCAGAAATCATCTAAACAGACGACTTCTCTGAAAGCCAAAGGACTCAAAGACATCAGGATCGATGAAGAGGTCAAAATCTCTGTAAATATCTCTCTGGAGAGGTTCCAGTACAGCGACGAGAGAGGTCTGAACTCATTTCAAGAGCTTTGAGAACAAAACCGGCTAAAAGCTCTTTATTGCTTTTACATTTTTTATTGTTTTAAGGCATAGATGCCCAAACTTTTTAATACAAAGGGTCAAAACTTGAACTAAAAGTAAATGTTGCATTATATCCACCTATAATATATTAGTTTGTGTTTATCGTATATTATTTAGTGCGGTCAAATTATTAATCGCATCCAAAATAAAAGTTTTTGTTTGCATAGTATATGTATGTGTACTGCGTTTATTTATTATGTATATATATATAAATCCACACAAACAGTATGTATTTTGAAAGTATTTACATGTATATAAATGTAAATATTTAATATATAAACATTGCATATTTTTATTAATAGCGTCATAGCATATTTTTCTTTCTGAATTTATATATACATAATAAATATACACAGTACACACTCATATTATGTAAACAAACTTTTATTTTGGATGTGATTAATCGTTTGACAGCACTAATATTATTATTTTTACACAATTAAACAAACTGATATAACAATTTAAAAAAAATAAAAAAATGTAATATCTTTTTGTCAAATTCACTTACTTTTTTTTACATTTCAAAAATAAAACAAAAACAAGATTATGAAAATATGCTTCAGTGGCATGTTTTTCCCCTATTTTGTCTCCCTCCTGTGATGTAGCATGGCAGGTCAAATCAAAGGTCATCGTGGGCCGACTTTGACCCTGCTTTGGGCATTTCTGTGTTAAGAGTTTAAAGATGCTGTTGTGTCTCATAGAGCTGGATTTCCCTTCTTCACTGACAAACTCTGAGAGAGCGTTCATACATCGGCTCGCTCAGTCTCTGGGTTACGTCTCAAAAAGCAGAGGGTAAGTTGAATTTGCAAGTCAAATGCAGTCATGCAGAACTGACTTTTATGCACCTTTACAAATGCATGCTGGTGTACAGCATTATGGCTAAATACTGGACCAAAACAAGACAAAGTTATTTACAATTACATTTTTAATTGTTCTACTACTTTTTCCATGATCTGTTTTCCTGTTATTGGTTTCCGACTGAATCAGAGTGGTTTATTGATACCTTAGTGGATTTATCTCTTTCTCAAATGATTATTGTTTGCACAGATGACCCCAGAGCAAACCTCTGTGCTGCTTTGAAAAACATTATTTTGCTTAAAATCACTTTTATTTCTATAGTGCTTTATACATTACAGATGGTTTCAAAGCAGCTTCACAATAATAAACAGGAAAATAACCGTGTTAATGTTGTAAAATTCATCGATTGTGAAGCAAATTAAATTCATAAGCAGCTCAACTGAAAACAATAGTTCTTCGGCTCAATACAGTTCAATTACTCAATAATATTGTACATTATAATAGCAATGTGATTAATATGAAGTTCTTGTGAACTGCAGGAAAGGCTCCAGTCGATATCTCACAGTGAAGAAGAAGGATGGGACGGAGGCGTCTCGCTCCATCATGACCTGTAACCTCTCTCAGAACTCCAGACACATGGTGCAGAGCCTGCTGCAGAGGTTCCCCATCACCCACAAAGAGCGCAGTGAACTACAGCCGTGCACAGAGAGAGCCGTCTTCCCTTCCCCTGACGCCAGCGGTGAGTCTCCTACTGCAGGAGACACCCAAACTCAAAGAGCTTCACCACCACCTGACAAAATAAAAGTTTGGTTTAACTTGAAGAAATTATGACAGAAATATATTACTAAATATATTCCTGTTGTACAGCATAATGTACTTCTCAAATAAAATATTTGTAAAATAAATAATAGAATAATAATACTTATTTTTTATTTTAGAAGTAAATACATTAAATCCCTATTGTGCAACACTTATAAAAAGGAATTGTTCATTTTCATTCGATTACATTTTAAAAGATAAATTAAATTGTATACTTTTTATGACTGTTTGATTATCAGCATTTTTTATATTAAATAAAACTTTATGATAATATAAAATGTATAAATAGTCATAAATACAGAAAAAATAAGAGGCAATATAGAATTTCTGAAAAACAACATTTGATAGGGCTCTATTATTGTGAAATGCATTTTGATTAATAAATATTTATTAAACATGCTTTTTAATTATTACAATTTAATTAAACCATTAAAACGGAGTGCAGAAAAATTAAAACACAAAACACTGAATTTAAGAAAAATAAAAATCATTAGAAGATTCAAAATAAAATTAATTCTGACATTGCATTTCGTAAGACCTTAAAAATTAACTTTTGTTAAACCTTTAATTGTTTTAAAATGTTAAAAAAAAAAATGTTATTATTATTATTTAGACATGCTTTTTGATTACTAAAATTAAGTTTTAGCATTAGAACAGAATCCAGATTAATCAAAACAGAATTTCTTTTTAAATTCAGAAATATTAAAACTGGGGGAAAAAAAGGTAAATGAATACATTTTAAATAAAAGAAAATTAAATTTGGGACAATTTTTTTTTTTTTTACAGGACCCTAAAATAATAACAAAACATATTTGGTGATATGTTTAAGTATGGTCTTCCATTTGAATATGAATATAAAATATTTTTTCTTTTTCATTTTATATGTTGTTCTTGCATTGGTTGATTCCTCCAGACAGTAAAAGCAGGACCAGCGGGCGTCTGAGTTACGGTATTCCTCAGGTTCCTCAGAAACGAGGCCCGTCTGAACTGGACTGTTTCCGGAGAGCGCTGCCCGTATATGAACGCCAGGAGGAGATCATACAAACCATCAGGGAGAACCAGGTGGTGCTGGTTTTGGGTGAGACCGGCTCAGGCAAAACCACACAGGTGAGGACTGTCTGAATCAGATACTGTCAGAATTATTAAAATAAGTTTATTTTACACTACAAGTTGCAGTACTACCATTTATGTATTGAATTCTGCACTTTCAAACATTCAAACACTTGAGCTTTTATTTTGGTGTAATACAGGTGAAATTCTCTAAATTAAACTTAATATAAAGTAAACTTAAAGGGGTCATCGGATGCAAAATTCCTTTTTACATGTTGTTTGAACATAAATGTGTGTTGGCAGTGTGTACACATCTACCCTGTAATGATAAAAATCTGAGTGAGCTGTTATCAGTCAGCCATTGTTTCGCCTAGCCTAATAATGTGCTAGTTAGCAAGTTCCATTACAAATGCAGCTAAAGTAAACAGTCTCATGAGAACGGCTCATCACCCCACAGAAGAGAGGGGCGGGGTCAGCAGAGCTCATTAGCATTTAAAGGGACATGCACCGAAACGGCTCGCTGAAGAGCTGTTTTTGACAGGGTAAAAAAGGTGCTGTTTTACACTACCATTGAGAAATTTTAACCAAAGTATGTTATAGATGTTTCATTAAGACCTTAAAGAATCATATCGACTTGTGGAAAATGGGCATCCGATGACCCCTTAAACAAGAAGTGAAGCTAGCGTATGCTGCATTTCCAAATGCATGTTCAATGCAAATGATTTGAAATCACAATTTTCATGCAGCCTCGTGTCTTTATTTCATTTTGCATGGGATATAATTAATTATTAGATTTTCATCAACTCTTGAACCCCATTTGGGAAACCCTGAGTAAGTGCAGAGATAAACAGCTGTTTTTCTCTGATTTATAATGCAGAGTGTTGGTTTTTCTGGATTAAATGCTGTTAATGAGAGAATAAATGAGTCTGGACTGACTTCCTCTCTCAGATCCCTCAGTTCCTGCTGGACGACTGCTGTCGGAGCGGGATTCCCTGCCGGATCTTCTGCACTCAGCCCAGGAGGCTGGCGACCATCGCTGTGGCGGAGCGCGTGGCGGCCGAGCGCGGCGAGAAGATCGGACAGACCATCGGCTATCAGATCCGCCTGGAGAGCAGGTACTGCGTTAGAGGCCTGAGCGATATTATCTGGGAGTTTGCTGATGAATTATTTGCTTTCAGCGATGTTTTCTAAGAGTGCTTTTGTGCTTGTTGACTCTCAAAGGACAGGGTAAAAATACATAATGTAATATTATATGTATATATATATGTATGTATGTATACAGTGGTGTGAAAAGGTGTTGGCACACTTTAATGTTTCAGATCAAACAAATTTAAATATTAATCAAAGATAACACAAGTAAACACAACATGCAGTTTTTAAATGAAGGGGGTTTTTTATTATGAAGGGAAAACAAAATCCAAACCCACATGGCCCTGTGTGGAAAAGTGCTTGCCCCCTAAACCTAATAACTGGTTGGGCCACCCTTAGCAGCAACAACTGCAATCAAGCGTTTGTGATAACTTGCAATGAGTCTGTTACAGCGCTGTGGAGGAATTTTGGCCACTCATCTTGGCAAGTACATAACCAGCCTGTGTTCAAAACTCTTTCCTTCCTTTAGCCTGATTCTCAACGGTTAGTTTATAACAATGTTTTCTCGTGTAAATGGTTCTGGTAGGAATTCACAGGAGATTCGAGCATGCTGCTGCGTTATTAGATCACGTCTGTAAACAAGTCTTCCTGGATAGTAGACTATTGCATGTGAGGATCCTGCAGGTGACTGATCGCTTATAGCCTTTTCTCACAGCTACTAGAATAATTAAACTTATTTTGATGGCGGATTGTGATCCAGAAAGGCTTATCTGTTTATGAAAATTTTATTATATTCCAGTTTTAAATGTGCTTCTTATTACAGATAGCCTGGGATTACACAAGATTTGTATTTTTAAAGAAAACCAGTTTGAAGGGAGCATAGTTTCCTTTTTGGGTTAAAAGAATTTCTTAATATTAAATTCAATGGTATGACAATTAGAGATGAAACTGTACAGAAATTGATATCTACACGCTAATACACACTATACTCATCGTCACGCAATGCTGATGTTGTTAACATTAATAATTTGAGAACAAAGTATATCAATAATAATAATAATTTGCACGGTTTGATGTCATATGAGCTAATTAACCGTCATTAGATGTAATCACCATTGGTAGCGTGTAATGCTTTTTTCCTCAGTTGGTCAGAACAAATGTGGCAGACTTGTTACTTGTTCAGATGACAATATCCAGAGAAAATTCTTATTTGAGTCATACTTCCAAGACGTAGATTCTGTGATTCTGAAGTACACACTCGTTAGATTCATCCGTGCTGGAGAACCCGTGTAATGAAGATAATTCCACACGTAACTGCAGTCGCAGGTTTCAAACAGAGATGGAGACAACGAGGCAAAACTTACGGACTGCAGCGTTAACCTTTATTTTTTCAAGTTACAAAAATGTTTTAATATTGAAATGAATAATATTATAATAGATGCATTTACACTCCAATCACAACTGCATAAAAATGCAATTAGTTTTTTTTTTTAAATGTGAATTTAATTATTAAAAAATAAAAAAATTGAATGACAGCTGATTCATTCAAAATGTGGATTCAGGCAAAAACAGACAAAATTGTGTTTAGATTGTAACTCACAATGTTAACTTGTTATTGAACTTCTATCAAATCAATATGACATTTGCAGTCATGCAGATATTGGGGGAAAATGGCACTTTTGCTGGTGTTATATTGTTAAACTTTTTCACATGATATAAATATAAGACAAAACTCATGGGGAAAAATGGACAATGAATTGTAATGCCATTCAAACAGGCTACATCACACTCTCAAAGCATGGTTTGTTTGTTTTTTGCAAAGCATGTGATATACTTGTTAATTTCTGCTCGCCTCGCACATTGTTAAAACAATAATTACGATGTTATTGCACACTCTTACTCTAGTCAGCATGACAGAACCATGTTTGTGTATAGCAACACAAGTATTTCCATCTGCAATGGTGCTGATGAATTGTGGGTATTCGCTTCTCCTCAGAGTTTCCCCTAAAACCCTGCTGACGTTTTGCACGAGTGGAGTTCTGCTGCGGACGCTGATGTCCGGCGACGAAGCCCTGTCCGCCGTCACGCATGTCATTGTGGTGAGCAGTGCACTAACTCTAACTCTGGACTAAGGTTTCTCTGTGTTTTGGATCTTAATGGCTTCTGCTCCGGCAGGACGAGGTGCACGAGCGAGACGGCCTGACCGACTTCTTACTCACTAAGATGAAGGAGCTGGTCCAGAAGACGCCGTCTCTGAAGCTAATCCTGTCTAGCGCTGCCCTGGACATCAATCTGTTTGTCAAATACTTCGAAGCCTCTCCTGTTATTCACAGTAAGAGAACGGATAGAAAAAACCTTGTCTTTATGAAAGAGAAACAATGGCATAAATGCAAACTCCTCTTCTTTCAGTGACAACTCACTTTTATGAGATCAAAATAGGTCACCTATGAGATTATATTATTTGTCTTATTTTTATTGGAAAAGTAAGACTGATTACCCTTGGCAGCTGCTAGTTGGTCAAACTAGTTCTGAAGACTGGCCCTTAAGTTAATGCAACTGGCCCCTCGTTGTTTCAATAAGTTTTGTATAGTATTTTCTTTACTCTCTTCAGAAATTATGTCTAAAAAGGGTAATATTTGAGGTCTGAGATGTGGGAACGGTGAAGAGAGAGAGGGCAGACATTTAGTATTTTAGGTCTAATCAGCAAATATTGTCTTAAATAGCACTTCATCTCTTATAACATGGGATTTTGACCACATATATTCAAGCTTGATTTTTGTAAAATGTTGCAACAAGATGTTTTTTTGCTTGTGAAAATTACAGTTTTGGACATGTAATAAAAATATATGTTTTTTAAATGCTTTAAAGTAACTACAAATGAGCGTGTAAAACAAATATCTTTAAAAGAAATTCCTTCTGGAGCATGCCTCCGATCCGTGCAATGTTCTCAGCTTTTATCCCCCTCACCTGTTTGCATCTCTGCAACTACGTTAGCTAACATGAACAAACAATGAAAAATACTTCTAAAGCATCTTGGTAAATGTTCATTTCATCATCATTATTTCATCATTTACTAATGCATTATTAAAATCAAACGTTGTATCTGTTAATTTATTTAATGGACCTGAGCAAACAATATACAGTTTTTATTACTATTGTAAACAAAGATTAATGAAAACTGTAGCAAATATAATGCATTAACTAATGGGACCTTTTTGCAAAGTGTTACCAAAATAGCAGGGTTGTCAGATTTCATAACCGAGTTGAATTAAAGTGTCCAAAACACACAGTGGGGCACGAATTTTGTGACAATATAATTAAGTTGTGCTGCTATTTTGAGGAAATGACAGAATTCTGGTTCTTCCTCCATGAAATATGTGAAATATAATAATATGCTTCTATGTTAAATACAAGTTTCAATAGATGGAATTTAAAACATTGATTATTAATATCAACTAATATATTCTTTGTGAAATTAAATGTTTTATTACAAAGTATGTTCAGTGGCATGTTATTTAAAAAAAAAAATACTTTCTTTAATTTGCGTTTCATTTACCTTTCTGTAATTCCACATTTTGCTACCTTCAGGAATGGAGTTGGAGTTTATAAAGGCATTCTTAATTTTAATTCTGAATGGAGCACAACCCTGATAAACGTCATAATTCACCGGATTTGAGGCTTTCAGATGCGAGTGTTGAATAATAACGTTGAATTTTCTTTGAAGTCAAAGGTTGTCCATATGAGGTCAAGGAGCTCTTTCTGGAGGACATCCTGCGGAGCACCGGCTACACCAACAAAGACATGAAGAAATACAAGGAGGCGACGCAGAAAGGTGATGCTTATAGCTAAATGCACACTACTGGTCAGACGTTTGGGGTGATAATTATGATTTTTGTAATGTTTCTAGAAGTCTCTTCTGCTCATCAAGGCTGCATTTATTTCATCAAAATACAGTAAAAACAGTGAAATATTATTATAATTTAAAATAGCTGTTTTCTATGTGAATATGTGTTAAAGTGTAATGTATTTCTGTGATCTGCAGCTGTATTTTCAGCATCATTACTGCAGTCTTCAGTGTCACATGATCTTCAGAAATCATAATAATATACTGATTTACTGCTCAACAAACATTTCTGATTATTATCAATGTTGAAAACAGCTGTGCTGCACAATATTTTTGTGGAAACTGATTTCTGAAGGATCATGTGACAATGCTCAAATACATTTTAACATAGATTCACATATAAAACACATACTTTACATTGAAATAATATTTCACAGTTTTTACTCTAATTTAATCAGACAAAGCAGATACATGTGCATCAAGCGAAACAGTTACAGTAATGAGCCCTGCCTCTCTGTGTGTTCAGAGGAGAGACAGCAGACGTCTCTGACAGAGTGGTGTGACGCCCGTCTAGACGTCTCGCAGCCGGACGCTCCGAGGGAGAAGACGCACACTTGTGTCCTGCAGGAGAACGACCTGCTGGATGACGGTGGCGACAGCGTCTTCAGCCAGATGGTACTTTCTTTGCATGTCATTCTTTCTCCTTATGCTGTTCAGAAATCTCAGGTGTGTTTGCTGGAATATGGTCAGGTTTCAAAGCATTTCTGTTGTCTGTGCGCAGAGCGAGAAGGATGTGGCCACGCTAGAGCCCTGGCTACTCAGAGAAATGGACGCCTGCATCTCCAGCATCTTCTTGAACCAGGACTCCGACGCCTTCGTGCAGCTCTTCAATCTGATCCTGAACGAGAACATCAGCGGTAGGGCTGTAACCCGGGGCGTAGTTGCACGTTGCAATCGCGATAAGGCAGAAGCTGTGATAGTCATGCGCATCTTGTCAGTGAAGCACGGTTCTGTGATTAGTAGTAAATCTCCATCTGAAGGCCAGAGAAACTCAGAAAAAACCTAGGAAATCCCTATAGCGGTCGCTGAATAAACAGAAGATTTAACTGGTTACATATATATATATTAGGGGTCGACCGATATGTGTTTTTCAGGGCCGATACCGATTATTACAGACCAAGTAGACCGATAACCGATATATTGAACCAATATATATGTCTGGTGTAAAAATGAAAATGAATGTCAAAATTAAGAATAACAAGGGCTCTGACAAAAACGGCCTTCCCTAGTGTTGGTTGCACTTCTTACTCTTGTCTTCCCCCATGCATCCATCTACAGTAAGGGTAATATATAAAGAGAGAGTTAAAAGTGGGGCCACTGTATGCTTCATGATTACTATGAATACTAAATACTACAGCTAAACAGCTTGGGGAAATGTAAGTATTTGGCTTCAATAATTTACATGTTAGAAATGTATGTGTAATAGCATAGCCTCTCATAATTCTTCATTAATTATTTTCGGTTGACTAAATCATAACCTACAAGAGGTGATTAATTTAAAAAGCGCAATGTATATAATAAGTGTAAATAATTTAATTGTCTTCATAGCTCCATTGTAGAAGTTGCGAAGACCGCAACTATTTTAATGAAACTATAACACTAATAGCCTGTTATAGGCTCACTTGGTTCAATAGCCTATTGAAATGTCCCAATTTCCGTCATCCTAATCTTGGCCTATGTGACCGTAACTTAATCTTGGCCTATGTGACAGTATCTTAATCTTGGCCTATGTGACAGTAATTCCCATTAGTTTTCATTTACAGAGCAGTGCAAATGAAGGCATAAAACATTAATTTAATTTATCTTTTAATCAAATGAGAGTTGAACTCTATTTTTTGGCAAACAAATGGGTTTACTATTAAAATTAAAACATGTAAGAAATAGCGTATTGTGTGATTGTTCTTTTAAACAAAAGTTGTAATAATTGTAGTAGCATTAGTAAATAAACCGAACTTTTATTTTGACGGGTTGCCATGAGGACCTCTTAAGTTTCTGTAGCCTATTTATGATATGACGATCGTTTTACTCAAACGAAACAGTCAAATGCTCATGAAGTAACTCTCAGAGCAGTTCTGGGGATGATGTTCATGTATTTATGTCCTCATTTAGTGACATGGCAGATGCGGAATACACCGCGAGCGTCGCGCACTTCAGTGTGTGTGTGTGTGTCAAAACCGCGCGTCTGTGCCATTCACCTATACAGAGACACGCCGAACATGCAGAATTCATATTTAAATAGTCTTTTTGCAGCTTAATGTTTACAGATAGTCCATATCATGAGTCGATTTAAGTGTACTGACCTACTTTTGATTAATTCATCCAAACTTTGACTAATTCCGTGACTCCGCGTTATACAGTAAATTCCATATGACTGGATTCCGCGATTCCCCCTGCGTTTCCCCCATCTCGGAAACCATAAATAGATAATATTGAGGTTTTTACAACTTCAGTGTAGTGGATTGTAATTTATTGCAACTTGAGCAACGTCTGCTGCTGCCTTTGAGAGAGAACTGATGCGCTGATGAAGCAGCACCAGTTAGCAAGCGCTTTCGGTGTGAGAGTGCCTTTAGTCTTCCACGTTGATTGGTCGGACTCCTGACTCTCAACAAATCAGATGCACGGTGGGCGGAGACTGCTCTAGGCCACAGAGTGGTGAGTTCCGACAGGCTGCATCAGAGCCAAATAGCGCGTTTCATAATTAAATAATTTTATCGGCACATCGGTTTTGAAAATGACCGATGCCGATTATTATAAAAATGCTTAATATCGGTGCCAATAATCGGCCAGGTCGATAATCGGTCGACCCCTAATATATATACATTCCCCAGTGCTCGTTTCTCCAGAGCCAGTCCCTCTAGTGCCCGCTTCTCCAGGGCCAGTCCCTTTATTGTCGCAGCTCTAGCATTTTCACCTGCTTTCAGATGGAGCAGCATTTACTACACAGAGCCGTAGTTCACTGAGAAGCTTCACAAACAGCTGTCATTATCACAGAATGATTTCTTATAACGTCTGTGATGGGTTTTTTGCGTCGCTTGTCAGTGAACTACGGCTCTGTGTAGTAAATGCTGCTCCATCTGAAAGCAGGTGATGGAGATTTACTACTGATTAATAATAATTAATTATAAATAATCGTAATCACTCAGTGTTTCACTCACGGAAAGATGTCATTAAAACAGCTTGTAAACAAAATATATTTACCTCAGGCAAGTCATCAGTGTCTAGTGAAGAGCATTTTGCTAAATATTATACTATATACTTCATTATATTTAACTTTACCTGTTAGTGATGTCTTAATTATTTAATGTATGTTTAAATAAGTCTTTTATGAAACAAGTTATGACAGCCACTCTGTAAATTATTTCAACCACAAATAGAAATTGCATAATTTGGAACGTAATGTGCAATTTAGACGTTTGCATAACATTGTTTTCAGAACCGAGGTGTGTACCGAGCCGTCATGTTTGTGTGCCGCTACAGGCCTATATCAGCGGTAATGAAGTCTAGTGTGCCTCTGCTGTGCTGCTCTCATGTGTTTGTGCTCTCTCAGTGGATTACAGCCACAGCGAGACGAGCGCCACGCCGCTGATGGTGTCCGCCGGACGAGGTTTTCTCAGCCAGATGGAGCAGCTCCTCAGCATGGGTGCAAACGTCAACATCAAAGCCTCCAACGGCTGGTGAGGAGT
Source organism: Barbus barbus (assembly GCF_936440315.1). Taxonomy (NCBI): domain Eukaryota; kingdom Metazoa; phylum Chordata; class Actinopteri; order Cypriniformes; family Cyprinidae; genus Barbus; species Barbus barbus. The sequence goes on from NC_136733.1 coordinate 839,525, forward strand.
CAGAAACGCACAACAGATATGGGTTTGACAGCAGTTATTGATATCTACCAGCGGGCTTATTATTGTTAATTAAAACTAAACCCATAAAAAAACACTTTCTTGAACAAAATAAGCAAGCACCAAGTCATTGATCATACACTATATTGCCAAAAGTATTGGCACCCCCCTTCTAATGAACAGGTTTGACTACTTTAGTAATTTCCATGAGTACAAATCTTAATGTTTAAGCATATAATGATATTCTAGGGAACTGTGTGCTTCTAATATTATAGCAAGCGTTTGAACAGGAACTATTTCTACTCTAACATGACAGTGTCTCTGTGTATAAGACACGGTTCAAAAAGAAATGATTGAGTCAGTGTGGAAGAACTTGGCTGGTCTGCAGAAACCTCTGCTGGGACTTTAAGAGCCAAAAACACATCACCAAACACCAGTGACTTGTATATACTGTATGTGTTCAGTCATTTTAGACACTTGTTGCAACACAGATAGAAATACAATTTTTAAATACATAAATTGTTTACATCTTTGTTGTAGTTTTGAAGTGCCTTTTTCTGTTCTAAAGAAGGGGGTGTCCCAATACTTTTGTCTATATAGTGTATATACACTGTAGTTTATATACACACACACACACACACACACCTACACGTACACTTAAACACACACAGAAACTTGTATGGAGATTTTTCCATCTACAGATTTTTCCCTGACCGTCTTTTCTCTGTAAATTAAGGGTGCACACTACTGCTGATGTCTGTATGCACAAAGGCACAGATCCCTAAACAAGGCCATATCTGCAGATGAAACTTTCTGTAGAAGCTTTTTTTAAATTTGAACTAGCAGCTCATGAATACACCACGTTATGTACGAGAAGCTGCAAAAGACACAGATGCAGGTGCAATGCAATGAAATTAAGTATAATGGGAAATCTATTGCGTTACCAAAAATGATTGAGGTCATGTACATATATTGTGCGATAAGTCGATATATTGATTATTGCGACAGGCCTAGTAACAACCAACAAATGTCAGTCACTTTTTGAAACATCTACTAAGTCGGTAAATGTGATGTTTATTTCAGGACGGCTCTCGACTGGGCCAAACACTTCAATCAAACTGAGGCTGTAGATCTGCTGGAGTCTCACATGTGAGCCCTGCGTTTAACTTCACAGATTCTCTCTTTACAGCCCCTGCAGAGGGTATGTGGGTAAGATGTGTGTGTGTGTGTGTGTGCAGATGGTGTGTTGAAGCAGGTCAGCTGGACGAGTCGTCTCTGGTCCGGACGGCCACGGCAGAGCTGAATCCTGAGGACCAGGAGCTGCTCAAAGCGTATCATCACAGCTTCGACGATGAGAAAGTCGACCTTGATCTCATCCTGCATCTGCTCTCCAGCATCTACCAGAGCTCTGACGAGGGTGAGACCTCAAACATGCGCTCATAGTCATATCTGCTGTGGGCAACGATTCACAAAACTTTATATCTTACCACTAAGAGTTCTCCCAAACAGCAGTAAAAGTTTTTAGCTAAGAGTTTTCTCTTAAAACCCTTCACAAAGCTACTGAGACAAACTAAGGAATAGAGAGAAGTCTTAAGATCAGAGTAAAGGGGGCGGAGCTGAGCTCGTTGCTATGGATGATGTCAGCATGCTTATTAACTATGCACACAGTGATTGGCTGATAGTCTCTGTCAGAGATTTATTCATAGAAATATTGTAGAGCACAATCTACACAACACATCTGATCTTGTTTTGAAGTCTTTATTTTGAGTTCCTGAAAAGCTGTTTAGGCGTGAATCTCATCTAATTGTTTTTTACTATTAAGATTTTCCCCCCCATTTTAAGCACAGTTCTTGATCAATTCTTATTACTGTAATGCAAAATATTATTATTCTCATTACTGTAACTGTAAATGTAATTTTAAAGTTTTTTTTGTAATGCTTGTTATTTTCAGTAACAGCTATTTTTTATAATAATTCTCATTGCTTTAAATCTAATTTATACAATTTTTTTTTTTTTATAATACTAGTTGTATTACTGTAGTACAATTTTTATATTTTTTTACAGTAAGAAAGAACAAATAGAACGATTTTTAAATCACATTGAGGACAGCAATACAAGTACTATCATTGAGATACTATTATAGTTTTTTTTATTATTATTTGAATTGGTTTTTATTTTAAAATTGTCTGCTTTTATTTTAATTTTAGTTAAAGTTTTAGTAATTTTGTCTGTCATTTTTAGTATTTTTTGGTCTATGTAGTTTTAATAATTTTAGATTTAAATGATTATTTGTTGTTGTTTTAGTACATCAGGTTAAACTGAATTAAAATGAGAAATGTTGCCTTGGCAGCTATCTGAAAAAAAAAAAATAATAATTATTTTAGTTAATGTTTATTTCATGTAACAAAAAATGTTTTTTAACGGTTTTAAATTTACTTAAAATTTTAGTTTAACTAATAATCCTGGCATAAATACCTTACATTGTGAATATGTAATTATTTGTTGTATTTGTTTTGTATAATGTTTAAAAGTTGAGGGGGTTGATGTGCTTAAATGTCATGAAAATAATGAATTAATAAATAGGCCATAAAATAGGTGGTTTTCTTAATGCAGACATTAAGTATAATTTCTTCTGTCTTTTTGTTTTCAGGCTTAAATTTGATGAATATGTTCTCGTGCTTCACCTTTACATCATTTCAATAGTTTGTCTTTTATTCTCTTAACATATTAAAGGAATTAATCAGGTTAATATTTTTCATTCTCAGGCGCAGTGTTGATATTTCTGCCCGGCTACGATGAGATTGTTTCTCTGAGAGATCGCATCCTCTTTGATGATAAAAGGTTTACAGATCACCAGCAAAGGTCTGTGAGTGTCTGTAGTGTCAAATCCCTTCATGTTAAAGTCAATGTGATGCATCTTTCTGAGTATAACACAATATTCAGCGGGAAATGGACTTATTTTAGACATATTTTATCTTTCTTTTTTTTTTTGCCCATCCAATGCTTAATTACATCAGAGATAATAAACAGTACTTTCAGAGGCAGAAACAGTCATTGCATTTACTGAAAGATTGTTTAATTTCTTTAGAATTGCTTGCAGTCAAACCAGATACATTTATTAAGAAAATAGATCAAAAAAATAAAAAATGTCTTCATTGGTTATTGATAAACTAACGGTCCATCGCCAGGTTTCAGGTGTTCATACTACACTCTAGTATGCAGACGTCAGACCAGAAGAAGGTTTTGAGGAATACGCCTAAAGGTGTTCGCAAAATAGTGCGTATCGGTTTCTCTTGTTTCTATAAACTTCACACAGACTCCTTTAAATGTAAACAACTCAGACAATCTCATCTCTCTCACCAGATTCTCTCGACCAACATCGCAGAGACCAGTATTACAGTCAACGATGTTGTTTTTGTCATCGACTCCGGGAAAGTTAAAGAGGTGGGTCTGCTGTTAAAGAAGTAGTTCAGCCAGAAATTAAAATGTGCTGGTAATTTCTGAGATTAGGATGAGTTTGTTTGTTCATCAGGTTTGTATAAATGTGTCTCTGCATCAGTGTCTCAGCAATGGATGCTCTGCAGTGAATGGGTGCCGTCAGAATGAGAGTCCAAACATCTGATAAAAACATCACAATCCACAGCAATCCAGTTGTGCATGACTGCTTTCAAAAACATCTTAATGCTGGATTTGTTTCAGCTTTTGTCTTCTCCAGATGTTAACTGATGGACTGGAGTGGTGTGGATTATTGTGATGTTTTTATCAGCTGTTTGGACTCTCATTCTGACGGCACCCATTCACTGCAGAGCATCCATTTCTTAAAATGACATAAAAAAATTATATATTCTGCTCAAATGTAATACTTTTTTTTACAAATCCAGTTTTAATTGAGTTTTACTGGACAAAGCGGCAGTCTAGAATGAAGCCGTTCTTGTGTTGTGCTGCAGAAAGCCTATGACGCTCTGAATAACGTGACCATGCTGAAGATGGTTTGGATATCGAAGGCCAGCGCTCTGCAGAGGAAGGGCAGGTAATTCACCGTCCATCCGTGTCTCAAACATGAGGAGCGTGTGATTGTAGGACTGATGGAGACGCTGTTTGATGTGTTGTTTAGAGCGGGCCGCTGCAGACCAGGCATCTGTTTCCATCTCTTCAGCCGTCTGAGGTTCAACAACATGCTGGAGCATCAGGTTCCTCAGCTGCTGCGCATGCCGCTACAGGTAAACACACGCCACTGCACCAGTGATGCAATATGAGTCATTTTATATCACGATAACGATATATATCACAATATAGTTCTTTTTTTCTTTTAAAAAAGGTTTATGATATTAAAATCTTTGATACCATAGAATTTTCATAATCCTTGTCACCAATGTCAAATTAATACAAGCCTAAAAAGAGACAAAAAAACAAACAAACCTCAAGCTCACTGAAGATCAGTGATGAAATAAGGATAAGAAACTATTTGCAAGCAATAGGACAAAAAACTACAGTAAATAAGAAACGCTACATTGTGTAAACTGTCTTTACTGAGTTACTGTATATATATCGAAGATAGATAGATATACAATATATTGCCAAAAGTGTGTGTATATATATATATATATATATATATGTATAGATTCTATACAAATAAATGGCCTAGTGGCCTAATGGTTAGAGAGTTGGACTTGTAATCCAAAGGTTGTGGGTTCGAGTCTCGGGCCGGCAGGGATTGTAGGTGGGGGGAGTGAATGTCCAGCGCTCTCTCCACCCTCAATACCACGACTGAGGTGCCCTTGAGCAAGACACCAAACCCCCAACTGCTCCCCGGGCGCCACAGCAGCATGCATATATATATATATATATATATATATATATATATATATTTATTAATTTATTTTTTATTATTTTCTTTTTCAAATTTCTTATTAAAGTAAAAAAAAAAGTGATTTAGAAAGATTTTCTCTCACTGTTGTTTGATTAATATGAATGGCAGACAGGACGAATATTGGACAGCTTCCCCTTTAAGACCGAAGTCCGGATCCAATATAGCTACTGTTACATATGCGTTTTCTTTTTCAGCAGTTTACTCTCTCTTAAGACCTAAATCACTGTGTTTATGAGTATGCTTGGAAAAATGCACGCTCCTCTCACACAGAAACAGAGACATATACGCATATACTCTAGCTCTGTTGTAAAACTGCAGTGCTTAAAAACACGTGTCCATGCTGCAGATGTAGTCCCTCGTTTTGTCCCGGCTGGTTGTTCTCCTGCTCGGAGCCCCATCGTCGCGTGTAAGATTGCAGTCATCCAAAAGAAGAAAAAGTATTGCCGTAAACAATGTGTTTTACGACACCACAAAATAAACGATAGGGCATAATATGAAACGATAGACTTTTTATTTGATCCATCCGATATATATATAGTCATATCGTACAGCCCTAGTGTCCAGAATATGCTGCATACTGTTTTTAAATGGTATGTGAAACAGTTTGGAAGCTTATTTGGAATGAAAATATAAAAAAAGGTAATTGCAACTTTTTATCACACTATTCTGGTTTATTTTTAAAAATTTTAATTTTACAATTTTTAATTTCAATTTTTATCTTACAATTGCAAGTTGTAAGCTTTGTAATTGCTAGTTTTCTGACTTTTCTTTTCTTCTTAAATTCTGAATTTATATCTCACAATTATCTTTTTTACCAATATTGCGATTGTGATTTTAATATGCAATTATTTTTTAAAGCCCTATATGTTCTGTATTATTCAACAGACAAGCAATAAATAATTTTTAATTTTAAAATGATGCAATTTTTTGCTGAGTTTATATTTTACTGCAAGAAAAAAGACTTTGAGTTGAGAGAAAGTCGCAATTACTGCTTTTACTGTTTTATCTGTGTTGTCATTCCATATGATACAGAAGAGTCAGACAGGAATGTGCTCATCACATTGCATGCATGTTTTAAGCAAGCACTCTTCTCTCAGAAATAAATAAGTGTTTTGCGCATTCAGTTTAATTTTGATTGTTCAGTAAGAGTGTCAGTGTTGCAAAGTTCATCAATTCTGACAAATTCTGCATAAGCCATAGATAACAAGTCTTCTGTGTGTGTGTGTGTGTGTGTTTCAGGAGCTGTGTCTGCACACTAAACTCCTGGCGCCCATCTCCTGTCCGATCGCTGAGTTCCTGTCTAAAGCACCTGAGCCACCACACCTGCACACCATCAAACACGCCGTACAGATGCTGAAGGTCAGACAATGGCTGCTTTCTTTTCACAGCAGCAACCAAATAATCAATTTATAATCAGATTGAGTGTTAAATCAGACTGAAAAGCCTTCATGTAAACACCTCAATCGATCCAACTCAAAGGAGTGGTGTAGATCTTAAATAATCTGATTAAAAGGATAATTTTTTGAACGTAAACGGCTGCTTTCTCAATTGTATTCAAAAACACCTCATGCAGTGTTGTATACGATTGTGCAAAAGTTTGCACCCCCTACAGAAATGTCTTTTGTTGAGCATCGTATTTGATCATCAGGCTTTTATGGCTCATATGTGACCCTGGAACACAGAACCAGTCATAAGGGTAATTTTTTTTAAAATTGAGATTTATGCATTAGCTGGATTGGACAATATTTGGCTGAGATACAACTATTTGAAAATCTGGAATCTGAGGGTGCAAAAAAATCTAAATATTTAGAAAATCACCTTTAAAGTTGTTCAAATGAAATTCTTAGCAATGCATATTACTAATCAAAAATTAAGTTTTGATATATTTATGGTAGGAAATGTACAAAATATTTTAATGGAACGTGATCTTTACTTAATATCCTAATGATTTTTGAAAAATGTATAATTTTGATCCATACAATGTATTGTTGGCTCTTGCTACAAATATACCTGTGTTACTGATGACTGCTTTTGTGCTGCAGGCTCGCATATAGTCTGATACAGTGAGAATATGGAGGAAAAAAACAGCTCAATGTTATTCAAACTGAGCAAAAATATGAATTTGCTGCAGATTCTGATATTAATAATATGATGAGATCTTTATAACAGTATACAGCAGATATTGACATAAAATGATCTAAATATCAGTAGTTGCTCTATATCTCCAGTAATATCTCAGTAAGATGAGACTGAAATGATCCAAACATATAATGAATAAATAAGCGCTCCTCAGAAGATGTGAGATGAAGATCATTCCTCCGCTGAGGAACAGAGAAAGTAAAGCTTCTGGAAACAAACGCTCCTCAAAAGATCCTGATGATCAGATTTGAGACATTGATTGATGGAGAATCAAGTAAAGCTGAGCAGCTTCAGTCCAGTAAGAGTTCATCTGGAGATAATATCGCTAACTCTTCCACGCAGACCATCGACGCCATGGACCCCTGGGAGAACCTGACAGAGCTGGGCTATCACCTCGCTGACCTGCCCGTGGAGCCGCATTTAGGGAAGATGGTTCTGTGTGCGGTGGTGCTGAAGTGTTTGGACCCCATCCTCACCATCGCCTGCACACTCGCCCACAGAGACCCCTTCGTTCTTCCCGCTCAAGCCGCTCAGAAACGAGCTGCCATGCTGTGCAGAAAACGCTTCACCGCCAACACCTTCAGCGACCACATGGCTCTGCTCCGCGCCTTTCAGGTCAGACTCCGTCCGGATATCACTTTAAATAGAGTGGAGGAACCATGACGTCACTTTGTAGGCAAAAACCCGGAAGAGAGTTTGCATTTTAGCGCTTCCATCGTCCCAGAGTCTCTATGGGTTTTTTGAATGGGAGCTTGATTAAATCCCTTAAAATAAGGTCTGTGGTTCACACAAGCTTTCACGTTTTATTCTACAACATAAAGCACACCAGTTACACCCCTCGTGATTTTTTTTAAACTTATGTTTCTTAAAGACGGTTGCTAAATGGGACTACAGGCGCTGTCGGAGACATTAATTTAATCCCGCCGGTCACAATAGTGACCATAAAAAAGGTTTTCATTTATAAAGCTTTCTGACTGATGTTTTGGTGCACTTCCTGCAAATATGGGAAAAATAAAGGGTCTCAGTTAAATATGTGCAGTGTCACATGATTAGTGCCGATTAGTTAGTTTAATTCCTGTTTGCACCTTGAGAAGAAGATAACTGCATCAAAGCTCCAAAACTAAAAGCTAGTAAAGTATGTTAACATAAAGATATGGCACAGATTTTTGGTCCACATTATCTTTGAGGTGTCTAGTATTAATATATGAATTCACATATATTCAGTTTGTATGAAAAGGTTCATGTAGCGTGGATTAAAATTCATATACAGAGTAAATCGTTTTCACTGAACGTGTTAAAAATTATCTTGATGGACAAAACGTGCAAGTTTCATGAACTATGGTTGAACACAGAGATTATTTTTTGCAATCATCCAAAAGCCTATGGAAAAATCCCTATTGGTGATAGCCGATCCGCATACAAAGTGACCTCATAGTTCCCCCACTCTATAGAGCTGCAGATTTAATTAATTAATTATGGAAGAAATAACATGTTAAAGTGCTTGTCCGTCATCTCATGTGATAGATATTAGCAGTATCACATCAGTGCCGTTTTTCTCTAATATCTGCACCACTGCAAATGTAATATTGACTTACAACAGTTCAATAAACAAAAAGGTAATATCGTTACATTTGAGACACAACATTCTCTATTTTGATCAGTTTCACGAATTAAAATAGTTCCAGTCAAAGTCACAGCAGAACTGTTGAGCGTCTCTGATCAACACACTGCAGTGATTCGTTACTGAATGAATCCACGGTTTTGAACGAATCAAGTGAGTCAGTGATTCAGTGACTCATTCATAAAGATACACTGCCTTTGTTTTTGAATAAATCAGTTGAATGAATGATTCAATGACTCATGCCACCTACTGGCACTTTTTGTTTCATATTTAGAGTATTTAATTTTAATTTTTTTTTTAAATAATTTAACACATCAATATTTATTTAAAAAAACAGTAATTTTTGTGCAATGTTGAATCAAAACATTTATTTTTAAAGCTACTGTTTGTAATGTCTATTCAATACTTTTTTAATTTAACACAGTAATGACTTTAAATGATCTTTGGGAGGTAATTTCTCAGCCAAAAGTGAGTGATTAATTAATTGGCACATTGCATAATTAGATCAATTGTAATTGCTTGACTGCGCTAGTAATTATGCGGTTATGGTAATGAGCCGTGTGTGTTTGTGTGCACTGACGCAGGCCTGGCAGAAGGCTCGCAGTGACGGCTGGGAAAGAGCGTTCTGTGAGAAGAACTTTCTCTCTCAGGCCACCATGGAGATCATCGTCGGGATGCGCACGCAGCTTTTGGGACAGCTTCGAGCTACAGGTGAGATTTTCCAGTAACATACACAAACCAACATCACAAAGAAAATACTGGTTGAGCATCTGAAAAAGATCCATTCATCCCATTAAACATTTTGAGAGAATCCGTCTGTAGGTTTGTGTTTTACGGTGTCATTTCTTCTTATTCTATTTGAACCAGTATCTGTAATCCCTTGCAAAAACAACTACTATCCACCACTTCTCTGATTGCTTGTTTTTTTTGTGGTACTTCGAGGAAATACAAATACAGGCATGCTCTGAGTAAAATAAAGCTCTATCAGCAGATTTTGTGGCTCAATGACAACAAAGCATTTTAAACTCATCCCTCAGTTTGTATAAAACGACAAAAATCCTGAAATAAATATAATTTGAAGATGAACAGATATATATATTTTAAAAATTAAAATGGCAAATCCACATATCAAAATGACTAAAACTTAAAATCAAACTAAAGTACTAAAATTGCTCAAACTAAAAGTAAAAAAAAAAATAATAATAATAATGCAAAAAATAAATTCCCCCTAAAATAAATGACAAAAGAACATCATAAAATTAAAAAGAAAGCTTAAAATATGAAAATAAAAGTTAATATTAATGATAATACTAACTCCCAATATAATAGTGTATAAATAATACTGAAATATCACTGTCCAGAACTTTTGCAAGTGCGCGTGGAAATGATTTTCTGTGGTAACTGGCATTATGCAACAGATGTCATCCGTAGAGCTTATACTGAACCTGAAACAGTCTTTTAAACACAGTTATTGAAATTGTTCTCATGGCTACTGCGTGAAGAATATAGAATGGCTTGATCTCAGTGTGTGTCTTGGAAATGATACGTTAATGCTCAAAATCAACTTCCTGTGTTCATCTTTGCAAGTAAGAGCTGTGTAAGAGTTCCGATCCGTCAGAAGCTCTGCTCTCGTGTGTTTCTGCAGGGTTCGTGCGAGCGCGGGGCGGCGGGGACATCCGCGACGTCAATCAGAACTCTGAGAACTGGGCCGTAGTGAAAGCCGCTCTGGTCGCTGGCATGTATCCCAACCTGATCCATGTGGACCGGGACAGTCTGAGCCTCATGGGCTCCAAAGAGAAGAAGGTTCGCCTCCACCCGACCTCTGTCCTCAGCCAGCCGCAGTACAAGAAGGTCAGTGTGTCCTTCGTTTGTTTCTTTCTTTTATTATTATTTTAGTAAGCTATTTAATTACTAATTTATTATTTAGCATTTGTATTTGTAATTTAATAATGATTAATAATTTTGTTTATTTGTTATATTTTTATATTTTCTTAGTATAGAACGGAATACATAGTCAGTGTGTGTGTGTGTGTATATAGCTATAATATAATTAATGTACTATTATATTTGTGTGTATATAGAGAGAGAGAATTTAATGTATTGGTTAGCAATTACAATTATATTAAATTTAAAATAAATTATTAATTTTAAAATAACTATTATAATTATAATGTGTTTATTATAATTTATTAATTATAAATTATGTAGTTATAAAGATTGTGTATACACACACATAAAAATGTATTATATTTTCTGTGTATTGTATTTGATGCACTAATTATCAATTATAATATTAAATTAGAAATTAATACTACAATTATATTAATTGTAGATTATTAATTAAATGTAAAATAAAATTGATATACATTATCAAATAAATTAATTACCAACTATATTATAATTTATTAATTATTGTAATGTGTTAATTAATAATTTTGATAATTTTATATATATATTATATAGTTTCTGATGTTTTGACCTTCTGCATGTTCAAATAGATATCAATAACGTCTATTCACTGTATTTATTTTTCTTCTGTACCCAGATCCCTCCAGCCAATGGGCAGGCGGCAGCAGTGGAGTCCCTGCCCACTGATTGGCTGATTTATGACGAGATGACCCGCGCTCACAGGATCGCCAGTGTCAGGTGCTGCTCTGTGGTCACGCCCCTCAGCATCGCCATCTTCGCAGGAAGTGCCAAACTCCCCAGCTCCGCCCTCCAGGAGCCCGACGTCCACAGAGGAGGTACCGCCTACCTCACAAATACACAAGTGTCTTTATAAGCGAGATGTCAGGTTAAATATGCTATACTACTTTGTCTAATGTTTTCATTTTCTAATTCTGAAATACTTATACTTACAACCTTTATAGTATTAAAGAGACTACATGGAATATTTGTAGATTAAAAAATTAATTGGTCACACAGATCAGAAATGAACTGCAAAAAAAGCAAAAGTTTTTTTTTATTATCTAATCAGTGGCGGCTGGTTAATTTTTGTAGGTGGGGCACCAGATCCAATAATTTGAGCATACATCCAGATGTGATTTATCCCAGTATAACAAAAGGAAAAGTATTAAGACTTGAAACATTTTAAATAAAGATTGAGGGTGATAATGATTCCCACAAACTATTTTCTGCAAGCTTTTTTCAAGATTCATTTAAAATGTTTTTTTTCATAATTCACAATTTACGTGTACAGTGACATTACTTTCAATAGTGTATTATACAATCTAGACCGTTTCAAAGTGTATCAGTTGTGCTGTGTGAAGCAGTGCTAAAGTGGTGTGTGTGTGTGTGTGGTGTGCAGCGGACGCTGGGAATGACAGCAGTGACAGTGAGGTGGAGGATCGCTCCAGCGCTCGTCTGGCTCACATCAGCATCGACGACTGGCTCCACTTCAAACTCCACCGAGAGGTGCGCTTCAGTCAACACTCAGACACTTCACTCTTAGCTGTGCACTGGATCTAATCTCTGACTTTCAGAACATTTACAATCTAACTAACTTAAGTCACTCGATGCACTACCGTTTAGAAGTTTTACACGGGTAAGATTTTTTTAAAGGTTTTGAGTATCTTCTGCTCATCAAGGATGCATTTATTTAAACAAAAATACTGTAAAAATTGTGAAATATTGTTATGATGTAAACTAGCTATTCTATGTGAATCTGTGTTAAACTGTAATGTATTTCTGTGATCTGCAGCTGTATTTTCAGCATCATTACTGCAGTCTTCAGTGTCACATGATCTTCAGAAATCATAATAATATACTGATTTGCTGCTCAACAAACATTTCTGATTATTATCAATGTTAAAAACAGTTGTGCTGCACAATATTTCTGTGGAAACTGATACATATTATTTTTCAGGATTCTTTAAATATAAAGGTTAGCATTTATTTGAAACAGAAATCTTTACTAACTTTATAAATGACTTTACTGTCACTTTTGATCAATTTAATGTGTCCTTGCTAAATAAAAGTATTAATTTCTTGATGCTGAATTAACACTGAGTAATGATGCTGAAAATTCACATTAGTACCTCAAAGTGAATATAATATATTTTAATATAATATTAAAACATTAGTACCTCAAACTAAATAATAATAATAATATTAAAATGAACATAAACTACTGAAGAATGAATGAGTAGACCCATGACTGTGTGTGGCGTTTGTGGTGACTGTGTGTGGTGTTTGTGTGTTTGTGTGGTGTTTGTGTGTTTGTGGTGACTGTGTGTGGTGTTTGTGTGTTTGTGTGGTGTTTGTGTGTTTGTGGTGACTGTGTGTGGTGTTTGTGTGTGTGTGGTGACTGTGTGTGGTGTTTGTGTGTGTGTGGTGACTGTGTGTGGTGTTTGTGTGTTTGTGGTGACTGTGTGTGGTGTTTGTGTGTTTGTGGTGACTGTGTGTGGTGTTTGTGTGTTTGTGTGGTGTTTGTGTGTTTGTGGTGACTGTGTGTGGTGTTTGTGTGTTTGTGTGGTGTTTGTGTGTTTGTGGTGACTGTGTGTGGTGTTTGTGTGTGTGTGTGGTGACTGTGTGTGGTGTTTGTGTGTGTGGTGTTTGTGTGTGTGTGTGGTGTTTGTGTTTGTGTGTTTGTGGTGACTGTGTGTGGTGTTTGTGGTGACTGTGTGTGTGGTGTTTGTGTGTGTGTGTGTGTGTGTGTGGCGTTTGTGTGTTTGTGGTGACTGTGTGTGGCGTTTGTGTGTTTGTGGTGACTGTGTGTGGTGTTTGTGGTGACTGTGTGTGTGTGTGTGGTGTTTGTGTGTGTGTGTGTGGTGTTTGTGTGTTTGTGGTGACTGTGTGTGGTGTTTGTGTGTTTGTGGTGACTGTGTGTGGCGTTTGTGTGTTTGTGGTGACTGTGTGTGGTGTTTGTGGTGACTGTGTGTGGCGTTCGTGTGTTTGTGGTGACTGTGTGTGGTGTTTGTGTTCAGACGGCAGAGCTGCTGTTCGGTCTGAGGCAGCGCTGGCAGAGTCTGTTCCTGCGGCGGATCCGTTCTCCGTCCAAATCCTGCTCTCAGCTGGACGAGGCCACTATCCGTGCACTGGTGTCGGTTCTGTCGGCCGAGGAGCAGAGCTCAGGGCTCCAGCAGCCCACCGGCATCGGCCAGAGACCTCGACCCATGACCGCAGACGACCCCCCGCAGACGCCGGCCGGCCGGAGCGCAGCGGTGCATCAGGAGCAGGAGGAGCGCAGCAGCCCAGACAGGTGTGCCACTGTGTTTTATACATCCATACGACCATCATCACCAGTGTTGGGAAGGTTACTGCGGAAATGTAATCGGTTACAGATTACATGTTGCCCTATTTAAAATGTAATAAGTAGTCTAACTGTTTCAATAACTTTAAAGTAATGTAGAGTCATTCCATGAAATTGGTTCAATCAATATTTTTTAAATATCCATGGAATGAAGACACCTTAAAATGACAAGAAACTGTATAGTGCCATCTCAGGCTGTGATGTATTTTACCCTGTTACCGGCACAAGCATCGCTAGATACTGTAGATTAATTAGAACTCATGCCACTGAATGATATAAGAATTAGCTCAATTATATACCGAGGGTGACCTTTTAAATGTTTGAATTTTACACAGACAATCTTTAAAAGCAGGGTCAAACCTAATCGATCATCCCTGTTACCCACATGTCAAAACCTGTTACTCTAAAAACTAGCAGGCTTGACGGTTTCAAACAAATTTGCTAATTTCTAGTTAATAGTCAAGTTCACAAAAGCACATGCTGTATACTTTTAATATAATCAATATCTACAAGTAAATTCTTTTCAATGTAAGAAGTAATTGTTTAAATTTACATTTTAAAAATGGTAACAGGATTGACACTGCATGATGCCCCCCCCCCTCGGTCAAGCATCATAAATCATAAAAAATAGAGCATTATAGAGGGGGGAGAGAAACATGCTGGTGTTTTAAGTTTAGTAATGCTGGATGAGAGATGATGCAACCTCCTAGAAGTGATTATTCTGCGCAATACAGAAATATCTGCTAAGTGTTCCTTATCTTTGTGAACCTGGCAACCATGTGCACGCGCTCTTTCTCCACTGTGGATAAACACGCTTGCTTCTGAAAACACCGGTTTCCACGTCAATACTCTATTCTCAGAAAAGTGTAATTCATCAAGTGTTCATTTATGAGAGAGAGAGAGAGGCTGTGTATGTATGAATTACCACCGTTTTGCCGCGTTTCTCTATTAACAGTGAAGCTGTGGCTTTAATTCCTTTAGAAACAATGATGTTACCAGCTCCTTGTTGAGAAAGATAATGTAGCTCTTCAGCGATTAAGCTATTTTATTGATAAAATTGCAGGGCAGCGCTGAGAAGTTTGTTCCTGAATGTGCTGTGAGCTACAGTGAAGACAGCGCATTAGTTTAGAATGCTTCTCATTTTTACTTTTTAAACCGAGAGTGTTAATTTGTGAAATGATAACCTAGCAGCAACGTAAAGATTTTTTTCTTTTTTTAAACATTAGTATGAGTACATTATTCAGTGCAGTCCTGTATCGTGGCTTTGCTGGTGAAACACAGCTCTACTGAATAACGCTGTGATGTTCCCCGCAGGCCTCGGCTGGCGTCTCAGCTGAAGAATCACAGAGCTCTTCACTCCAAACATCTGGGAGACGAGAACGGCCCCGTGAAGAGCGCCGACGGACCCTCGTCCCCGTCCTCGGGAGCAGTACGTCACGGCTCATATACTTACAATTCACTTTGGTTGCATTTAAGTTCCAATATTTTTATATAATTTTTTATTTTTTTTTTTTTTAGGGCTTACTTTGGTCGTACTTTAATTAATTTATTATTTTTTATTATTATTAATTATTTTATTTATTTATTTTGGTTGCACTTAAAAAAATGTATTAAAAAAATATTGTAACTTAAGTGCAACC
This sequence comes from Barbus barbus, assembly GCF_936440315.1. Classification (NCBI taxonomy): domain Eukaryota; kingdom Metazoa; phylum Chordata; class Actinopteri; order Cypriniformes; family Cyprinidae; genus Barbus; species Barbus barbus. Next base: position 855,043 of record NC_136733.1, read on the forward strand.
AAAATGAGTCCTAAAAAAGAAAGAAAATACATAAAAATATTGAAACTTATTGCAACCAAAGTTATTTATATATATTTATTATATATATATATATATATATATATATATATATATATATATATATATATATATTTTTCACTTTGTAAGTGTAAAATAAATATATATTATTATTATTTTTTTTTTATATATATTTCACTTTGGTTGCAATAAGTTTCAATTTTTATATATATAATATATATATTTTTATATATATAATATTTATTTATATTTATATTTTTAGGACTCTTTTTGAAATATTTATTTTTCCATTTTAATGACTGTTGAATAATAATAAGAACTGTTTTAATAACTGTTCATTAAAGAATATACAGTTCTTGAAACTTTTGTGATCGCAAAATGAATCATGGTTAATCTAATATATAAAATCTCCTAGTTTGCTAATTAAAAAAGCAATACATTTAAAAGAAAATGACTTTAATAAAATAATCAAATTATTCTCTAATTAAAATTTCAACCTTTACTAATACATTAAACTCAAGTGCAATCTGTTAATATTATTTTAATGGGCCCGAGCAGCATGAACTAACAATAAACAGTTGTTTATGAACAATTAATATGCATTAACTAATGTTAACGAAAGACCTTATTGTTTAAAGTGTTACCAAAAAGGTTGAAAAACAAACAGCTTTTTTGACTCCATTGGGGAAGTATTTTGTAGGACAACAGTGGTTGTTTGAGTCAAAGTTAGTGATTGCTGGTCTCTTTAAAGAACATCAGACTGGAGATATAACAGAATCTATCAGGTGAATTCAGGTGTCATTTGCTGCTGTAATGCTGAGCAGAAAGTGCTGTAATGGAGCTGATGTTGTACTGCAGTTGTTGACTGATGTGTGTGTTATTAATGCAGCGCTGCTCGTCTCCGTCCGCACGTCTGCTGCGATCCAGCGTCCGCTACTTCATCATGAAGAGCAGTAACATGAGGAACATCGATCTGTCCCAGCAGAGGGGAATCTGGTCCACGACGCCCAACAACGAGCACAAGCTGACGCGAGCCTTCGTCGAGAGCAGCGCCGTCTTCCTCATCTTCTCCGTTCAGGGATCCGGACACTTCCAGGTCTGTGTCCTTCAGAGCGCAGACTTTCATTTGACTTTCCCTCAACGCCATTTATGATGACATATACATCACTGCCACCTTCCTACAGTTAGAGCAAGAGTTCACACAAAAAGTGTCAATTTATTTATATATATATATATATTACAAAAGCTCTGAAAAGATTTTTCTCTCTTCAAAAAAACATTTTTCTCTCTCTCCAAAAAACATGTTTCTCTCTTAAAATAAACATTTTAAATTTTTTTTTTTTTTTTTCTCTTCAAATATTTTTTATTTTCTCTACCAAAAAAACCCACTTTTTTTCTTTTCAAAAAAACTTTTTCTTAAAAATAATAATTTCCCCCTTCAAAAAAAACTTCCACCTTTTAATTTTTTTTTTTTCATGTGTGGTTCAGAGTTTCTGTAATATAGCAGTTTATACCATACAGATTGTGTCAAAGCAGCTTGACCGTAATAAACAGGAAAATAAACTACTTCAGTTTGAGCTGTAAAGCTCAGGTTTTGTTCTCCTCTGATGGCGTCAGTCGTATGTCTGGTTCTGGTGTGTTTGGCCAGGGTTATATGTCTGGTTCTGGTGTGTTTGGGCAGGGTTACGCACGCATGGTGTCGGCGGTCAGCGGCGAGCTCTGTCTGGACTGGGGCTCGGCCGGTCTGGGCGGCGTGTTTGGTGTGGAATGGATCCGTAAGGAGAATCTGCCGTTCCAGCTCACGCAGCAGCTCCTGAACCCCTGGAACGACAACAAGAGAGTGCAGATCAGCCGAGACGCACAGGTCAGATCACACACACACACAGAGAGTACGTCTCACTGACAATGATGATGGTTAATGTGTGTGAGGGCTGTCAAAAAAATAAATAAATCGAATTTTGAATATTCGCCGAATTTAAACGCATTCCAGCCTTATCAATGAGACACAAGATGTAAGTGTCATTGCATTTTAACCCTTAAGTGCATGAATGTTTTGGCAGTCATTATTACATATTCGGGTCTTTAGCAACCTGTACCTATACAGTTGGGGGGGGGATTATTTGGTCCCCTGCTGATTTTGTACGTTTGCTCACTGACAAAGAAATGATCAGTCTATAATTTTAATGGTAGGTTTATTTGAACAGTGAGAGACAGAATAACAAAAAAATCCAGAAAAATGCGTTTAAAAATTATGTTAATTAGCATTTTAATGAGTGAAATAAGTATTTGACCCCTTCGCAAAACATGGCTTAGTACTTGGTGGCAAAACCCTTGTTGGCAATCTCAGAGGTCAGAGGTGTCTTGTAGTTGGCCAGCAGGTCTGCACACATCTCAGGAGGGATTTTGTCCCACTCCTCTCTGCAGATCCTCTCCAAGTCATTAAGGTTTCGAGGCTGACGTTTGGCAACTCAAACCTTCAGCTCCCTCCACAGATTTTCCATGGGATGAAGGTCTGGAGACTGGCTAGGCCACTCCAGGACCTCAATGTGCTTCTTCTTGAGCCACTCCTTTGTTGCCTTGGCCATGTGTTTTGGGTCATTATCATGCTGTCCCCTTAGCAGAAAAACACCGCCAAAGCGTAATGTTTCCACCTCTATGTTTGACGGTGGGGATGGTGCTCTTGGGGTCATAGGCAGCATTCCTCCTCCTCCAAACACGGCGAGTTGAGTTGATGCCAAAGAGCTGGATTTTGGTCTCATTTGACCACAGCACTTTCACCCAGTTCTCCTCTGAATCATTGGCAAGCTTCAGACGGGCTGTACATGTGCTTTCTTGAGCCGGGGGACCTTGCGGGCGCTGCAGGATTTCAGTCCTTCACGGTGTAGTGTGTTACCAATCGTTTTCTTGGTGACTATGATCCCAGCTGCCTTGAGATCATTGACAAGATCCTCCCGTGTAGTACTGGGCTGATTCCTCAGCGTTCTCATGATCACTGAGACTCCACGAGGTGAGATCTTGCATGGAGCCCCAGACCGAGAGAGATTGACAGTTATTTTGTGTTTCTTCCACTTGTGAATAATCGCACCAACTGTTGTCACCTTCTCACCGAGCTGCTTGACGATGATCTTGTAGCCCATTCCAGCCTTGTGTAGGTCTACAATCAGCAGAGGATCAAATCATTTATAGCCCCACTGTATATCCAGCACTGATGGATCTCTGACTGCTGCAGCAAGAAACTCTCTTGATCATTTAAGAACAATACAGAAAAATAAAATTAAGCATACTTCGTTACCTTTTGAAACTTACAAGTAGGGATGTTCATTTCGGTTATTTTCCTAACCGATGCTCGTTAACCAATTATTAACCGTTAACCGGCAAGATTATTTTAAATTAGAAAGAATGAGTGTCTGTGACCTGTTAAAAATACTAACATTTGTTTTCCGGGGATTAATTTTACACGCGCAAAAACCAGAAAACAACAGAACATGAGGATTCACGCGGTCATCATAGCCATCACATCACGCACCTGCAGCGCCTATACGAGAAATATATTTTCACTTAAATAACTTCAACATCAATATTTTGATCACTGGCAGCTTATTCACATCCAGCATCAAATGGCAGTGGCATTTATATTTCATTACCTACAGTAATTGCTCTGCAGTAAAGCCATTCAAACCAGTTCATTTTTTGCTGATATTCTTTTGTTTTATGCCTGCGTTAATTATGAGTGAAACATCACGTCGTCATTGTGTCATCAGTGCCACCTCAAGGAATAAAGATGCATTGCACATAGAGTCGTCAGATATGTAAATATAATTAGGAAAAATACACTTACACATTTACATACCTCGGGTCTCTGGCAACCCTATACACTTTACAAATAATCAGAAAACAGGCATTCTCTTATATTTTATTATTTTTTTCTTGTTATATTGTTTATAATGGATAGATTTGAGGAATACTAAGAAAGTTGATATCTAACTTGAAAAATGAAGGAGGGAATGATGTCCTGGGTCGATAAAGACCCGAGGTATGCATTAAAGGGTTAATGTTTTTCACAGCTAATCCAGCTGAAGCCACTAGATGCAGCGCTGCTACGTTGTTCATTCAGAATATTGTGGAAAAAGAGAACATTAATGCGGAGAAAATGTTGTTTACGTCAAAACTGAACGCAAGCTGTTCACACAGAACACATTTATCACATTTTCTAGAAGGACATCTATCAGCGTTGCACTCGTGTCACGCACAAGAGAGACACATGTTTAGAAAGACACGCAAAATTAATGCAAGTTTTAAAAAACACATTTCGAAACACATCAGTTTTTCCCCATCCCTCTGCATCTCATGTTTTTAAATGAAAAAGTACTCTGTGATTGGTTTTCGGTGCTATGTATTGAGAAATTTAATTAATTATATATGGTTTATAAACATAATTTTATACTTTATTTTATTGCTTTGAAGAAACGTGCATTAGTAATATTTTGGTCGGGTCGCCCTCTTGTGGCCTCGGAAGAGAAGACAAAAGCTTTTTCCCCTCCTAACAGAAATCATGCCTTTTACATTTGAATATAATTTGAATATTGATAATATTTAAGTACCAAATGTAAATGTAGTTTTTCAGCCGTTCTGAAAGCCCTAATGTGTTATCTGTGTGTGTTTGAGCAGGAAGTGGAGCCGCAGACAGGAAGTCAGTTACTGCAGCTCTGGGAGCGAATCTGAGCCCATCACATACATCACTGTGATCTTTACATCATTTATGAGAATTAATGGACTTAAATCTTCTTCTTTCTGGCTGTATAACATGAATAGCATGTTCTCAGGGTGAGTCGGGCCTCGTGAACGTCAGCGATTAAATGTTTTCTGAATCTTGTGTTTTAAACATCTTCACCGAATGCGTTGGCTCTGATCGGTTCAGTGTACTGCTTTTAATTGCTGTGCAAATGTTTTTGTCATCTATGATGACTTTGCACAAAGTGTTCACTATTTCAGTGTTGAAATGTTTGTTTAGCGGATAAAGAGAAATATGAAATATTTTGTGAAACGGAAGGACGGTTTGTTTGGCATTTCTGTGTTCTCGGTTCATTGTTTTGTCTGTTCGCTGATCATCAGCTCTGCTGGAAATAACTGACATGTTGACGCTGTGAATTAAACACTGAAAGCTGCTATAATAATCCAGCCTGCCATTTTAATAGTGAAAACAAAAACAATCCAAAGCAAAGTTGTTTTCTGTTGGTTGACTCTTCATTTGTGCCATCGCAAGTTTTTATGAATGTTCAGTCTGTTCATTTCTCATGTCATCTGTAGTGACGCAATTGTGAATAAAATTTACAATAAAACATTGCAGTTTCACTTGTGCAGTCATGGGAACATTAGATCTCAAAAACACATGAAAATTATTAAATACTCAAATTAATCATTTTTAAATCATGGAAAATGATACATGAAAATTTAACAAATTCTCAAAAAGTCATTTAAATCTCAAAGTCATGACAATGAACCAAATCTCGAATAGCCATGAAAATTGAACAAAAAGTCATGAAAATGTATAAAATCTCAAAGTTCTGAAAATTGAAAGTCTTGAAGTCATTAATTAATAAAATCTCAATGTCGTGAAATTGAACAAAATCTCAAAAAGTCATGAAAATGAACCAAATCTCAAAGTCATGAAAATTTTATAAAATCTCAAAATCAAAATCAAAATCAAAAAAATTTGCAAAAATAAAAAATGAAGACTTTCATGTGTGCATGAGAAACGTTTCGTGAGCTCAAACATTATAGTTTCTGATGCATCACTTCTAGGTAATTGAATGAAATACAACGCTAATAATAAACAGAATAGACAAATTAAAAAATAGGTATATGGTAATAAAAATATAGATAAAATAGAATTATGAATGTGCAAATGTTTTAGGAAGTTATGTACAAAACTGAGAAAATAGAATTCTGAATGTTATTTTACAGATTCAGAGTTTTGAGAAGTTGTAGAGATGTACAGTCCTGAGATGTTATGTATCCTCCTTTTTGTTTTTTTTTTGAAAATGTTAACCCCTCACCCCCTCATGTGTTTCTCCACTAGGGTATGCTCAAAGGATATATCTTTTTATCAACAGGTACTTCAAGAGCTGATTGGTGATATTAGTGAAGTTTTTGTTGATCAAATGTTGACTGTGTTCACGGAGTGTGTGTGTGTGTGTGTGTGTGAGCAGTGTTACTCACCGCTGGATGTGTGCACTTGAATGGGTTAAATGAGTATGGGTTTACATACATGCAGCATGTCACAATAATGGCAGAACACACAACTTCTTCATTATTCTTCCTAAATGAAGATCCCGGTCCCTGGGCAAACGATGCAAATGCAAGAACGAGGTGTATCCAAGAGTACAGTGAACTCCTCTAACAGGAAACAGGAATTAAACGAACTAATCTGCTCGAATCATGTGACACTGCACATATTTAACTGAGACCCTTTATTTTTTCCATATTTGCAGGAAATGCGCTAAAACATCAGTCAGTTAGGTTTTTAGAGCAGAGGAAGATCCTGAAAACAGATATTATTGCTGATGTTATATAACGTTAAACACATGATGTTAGTTCTGGAGCGACGGACCCCCTGCATGGGATTACTGAATGCTGAACAAAGTGAGGTGTCATTTTAGAGTTATAACAGCAATCAAATACCCTGAAAAGCTTTCTCTTTACTTAATTTGCACAGCACACAATTCATGTGTTTCTACTAAACAAGCGCGAGATAACCTCTGAATCCTGATGGATCTGTGCTCTATAATAAAGCCTCACATTTTTTGGATGCATAGAAGGTATTAAATATTAATGATGAGGAACACCATGCAATTCACAAACCCTGATAAATACTATCTTATTCTGCTAGATATTTTCAGATATGATTTTGACACAGGCTTGGACTTCTGCAGCAATGTGATTGTAATCAGAATAGAGATTTCTTCCACTAACTGTGGCTTCACTGAGGTTTGTTTGCCGGCTCTCGTTCACACAGAAGCTCAGTGATGCTGGTTTGCTGCTCTTCACTAGATCTCCCACAGTCTCTAACTCACTCTTTGCCAGATGAATAGCGACGAGTGGAAGAAAGTTATTGCTCGTGGTCAAGAGGGAAAAACAATACATCAACAATTAGTTTGAGTTTGTAAAAATAGTCTGTATTAACTACCTCTTTAAGAAAATATAATAAATTCATTATTTTATGAAGTATATTATTTTGGGAGTGCCACTATACCCCACCCACTCATACCAAGAATAGTTAACATGCTGAAAAAGATAAATAATTCATAAATAATTCACAATGTGCACACTTGCCAGCAACCACTTCTGAACACCTTCCCAGATTTGACAAGACCGTATCACTCAAGATATTTTCCTCTTATATGAGGGTCTTGAAATATGACTGAAATAGTTATTTAAGAAAGCTGGAATTACACAAATATCAGTCAAATAATTTTTTTACTTTGAGTTTTTCTGTTTCACCCAACGAACAGAAGGACACTGACAAGACTGGCTTTCTCTTCTTCAGAGCTCCTGTGAAATAACAGAGAAAATACTGTCAAATTCAACAGCATGATGAATAAATATTAATGGTAACGCTTTATTATAAGATGTCATTTGGTGTTGGGGGGGGTGCGAGTGAAATTAGACAAACTTTGGGGGGCGCATGTCCTAAAAGGTTGAAAACCCCTGCTTTAACCTGTTAACTTATATTTTAACCTGTAGCGCCACTGAAGTCATGCAGTAAGAGTTTAATGTAGCAACATGGTCGCTCAGTTTTTCAAGATCACTTTTAATCGTGTAACTGTTAACAGATTTGATCAATGAAATAAAGTGGAACTATGCACAGGCCAATAAGGGAGAGCGTGGCAAGAGGAAAACTGCTGATAGATAGAACCTTGATGAACATGAACACTCTCTTGACAAATCAGCTCTGTCCAGCAGAGGGCGCTGCAGCTGCATAGACAAACTAAACAGACATATATATATATATATATATATATATATATATATATATATATATATATATGTGTGTCCCTGCAGCACAGAAGCAGTCATCAGTAACACAGGTATATTTGTAGCAATAGCCAACAATACATAGTATAGGTCAAAATTATACATTTCTCTTTTATGCCAAAAATCATTAGGATATTAAGATCATGTTCCATGAAGATATTTAGTACATTTCTTACCGTAAATAAAAAACTAAATTTTTAATTATTAATATGCATTGCTAAGAACTTCATTTGAACAACTTTAAAGGAGATTTTCTCAATATTTAGATTTTTTTGAGGCTCATCTAGTAAGATCTTCTCCTCATCTGTGAGAGTCAGAAACATGCTCAGATGTTCTATAAAGAAACATTTAAAATATATATATGATAAATAAGTCATGGCAGCATGTGTCTTCTTTAACTCATGAAAAAAATGAAGTTAAAAACTGAAATTGGTTCAATCATTTTGAAGTTATTCAAAATTGAACTAGACAATATATATATATATATATATATTAAAGAGAGAGTTAGATTATACTTAAATTTCAAGGCAGGAACAGAACTTAACTTTTTAAGTTGAAGTAGGTGGAATTTTTTACATTTTGCAATATTGACTTTTTCCTCATAATTCAGAGTTTAAATCTCACACTTCTGACTTTTTTCTCTGAATTGGGAAATAAAATTGGAATAGCGTGTTTACATCTGAAAAGTTGTACTTTTTTTCTCAGAATGTGAGTTATAAATTACAATTGCTAGTTTACATATCAGAAAATTGACATTTCCCTCATAATTATGAGTTTAATATCTTGTTTCATTAACTCTTTAAAATTATTGAACCAATTTCTACTTCATTTTTTGAAGTTATTCAAGATCCAACTAGAGCTTCTGCATTGTATGTTGCAGTATTTATTTGCATTTTTAAGATGAAGTAGGATTTTTTTTTTTACAGTGATGTCATAGCAATATGTGTATAATCAATATTTCGTCTAGCATTTGCATATTGAATTATTAGTCTTTTCTTGCATATATTGAGCCATTCATAAGCTCATATGTAGCTCAAATGGCTACATATGAGCTTATATTTTTGAGTCTCTGTATACCTATTGTGAGAGAAATTTTCATTTATGAGTGTTTTTGTTTTCCTACTATTCTTTTATGTGCTGATTTATTACATTCGGTATAGGAGTGAGTATGCATGACAATATGTTTTTAGCTCATAGACCATCTTCCCCTGGTGGTTAGAGCTGGTTTGAACTGGTTGGCATGATTTTAGACACATCCTGTCTGCTGCATCTTAGTTCTGAGAAATCAAATGTGACATCCGTAGAGGTGCCAGCCGAGGGGGAGGGATAATATCTATATAAAAACCACACAGAGGTTTTGGTTTTTGTCTTCTCACTGCAGAATCTCAGTATGTCAGATGACCTTGCAAGAATAACCTTCCTACTTTTCTGATAACACTGACTTTTATTCCACCTCACCACAAAGTTGAAAAATATTTTTCCATGACACTGTATCAATTATTAGGCCTATTATATAGTGTATCAGCTATATAAACTAACTTCACAACTTTCATTTGCAGTGATAAAGCAAGTTTTGTCGTTGTTGTCAATTGCTGTGTAAATGTGTTTAAATTCATGTTTCAATCCTTTAATCTTCGGCAGTGAATTGTGCTGACTCTCTCACAAGAAATTCAATCACAGTATTTTTAAAGTAGTTTCAAAGCATGTGAACATTCACTACTGATGTCACACTTTTACGTGCACATGCTCCATGAACTCAGGATCAAAGCCAGAGTTGACAAAAGTTAATGATCAGTGTCATATTACCAACAAAGCTTGAATGCATTTTTGTATTTGTGCTCTGCCCATCCAAGGTGGGTGAGCGCTGGTTATGGCTTTTTGGAATGCTTTCAACTAAAACCATACCGAGTTACAGAGATATCACCCTTAAAGGGATAGTTCACTCAAAAATTTAAATTTACCCACCATTTTACACCAAACAGTTGATGGTAGCCATTGACTTCCATTGGATTTTTTTCCTACTATGGAAGTCAATGGCCACCATCAACTTTTTGGTTAAAAACATTCTTTAAAATATCTTCTTTTGCTTCAGTGTTCAACAGAAATAACGCACACAGGTTTGGTAAATTAGTAAATATTCATTTTTGGGTGAACTATCTATTCCTTTAAGACAACATGCTCTGGGGGCTATTTCATAAAACTAGTTTACCAAATAAGCCAGGCTTATTTCAGTAATTCTGACTTATTTTAACTTGATTTGGTTTCCGAAAGCAAAATGACCATAGCTCAAGCGCAGTCACTGTGGCAACTTATGCTGAGAAACTAACCCGGTCAGGAGCAGGAGAACTGTCAGGCTAAGCTGAGCTCCTCTAACTCTGACCAATAGGAACGCATCCATATTACCACTGACTCTCTCTCACATACAATTAGTTCACTTTATTATCAGTCCAACAATAAAAGTACCTTAAATGATAAAATAACAGAAATTTAATGTATTGTGCCCAAAATGTAGACTAATGACCTTTTTTAAGATATGAAAACATTTTAACACAGTTGCTAATTGTGCATTCAGTTGATCAGCAGTTTCTAGCCATGCAGCCTTTCTCTCAGGTTTTATGACAGCTGTACCTTTTATGGTTATTAGAACATTAAAACATTACAATCTAAAATTGGTCTTTAAAGTATTAAAGCATTAAAAATACGAAATCAAAAGTTAAAATCACTGAATTAAAAATGAAAACATAAAATAGAAATCAGACTACATTTTTAGGAACACATTTTTTAGCTAGGATGGCTGTATTAGCCAGATTACATTTGATTTACAGTTACTGCTATCATAAAAATACACTTATATGTAGGATTAAAATTCTATGTGTCACATTTAATGTCCAACAACAAATATTTTGGCAGAATGTATATTTTATTCAGAATTCTTATTATTCTATTCTGCTCCACCTGTGTAGCGCGCATGCGCTCAGCAGCGCTCGTTCCCTCGCCCACTCCTGACAGCAAAATGGATATATTTGCATGACTTTCTAACATTTACAGATGAAAAATATACCTGTGACGTGTCAGTTATGCACTGAGGAAAACACAACGTCTTAAATGCATTAAACAGCACAGATATATTCACGGTTTGCTATGGTGATCGAAATTAAGAGCTGTTTAAGAATAAGTGTGACATTAGGGGAAAGGAAAGTGGTGTGTGGTGACCCATACTCAGAATTTGTGCTCTGCATTTAACCCATCCAAGTGTACACTCAGTAGTGAACATACACCCGGAGCAGTGGGCAGCCAATGCTGCGGGGCCCAGGGAGCAGTTGGGGGTTCGGTGCCTTGCTCAAGGGTCTCATCTCAGTCGTGGTATTGAGGGTGGAGAGAGTGTTGGTTATTCACTCCCCCCACCTACAATCCCTGCTGGACCTGAGACTCGAACCCATGACCTTCGGGTTACAAGTCCAACTCTCTATCCATTAGGCCACGACTGTCCCCTATTATCCCAACTCATTGAACCAGGATCGAATTAGTCAGCTTGTCATTGTACTTTTTGAATTTTCTGTTATTCTGTGTTCATACTATCATATTTGGAAAGGTGGTCCTAGGAATGTTTTTAAACAGTCATTGGTGGGCCACGAGTTGCAAAAGGCTGAGAACCCCTGGTCTAAGGCACACCTGCCAGGGAACAGTCCCAGCGAGGATTTCGCCACATTTGTGGAGTGGGTGCTGGTGAATAACGGATCACCATTAACTGTCTGCCCTGCTGAGGATGACTTCACCAGCCCCATTCCCGATTTCGCCAGAGCCCACCGCAGACAGAGAACCAGAGCCCGCTGCGATTGAAGAGCCATCGCCAGAGAGAGCGACAGAACGGATCATCACCCTGGAGGCCAAGTTCGTTCTGAGGTCTGACTAGATGCACGAGCCGGCATCAATGTGTGTCACCGTGGGTGTCCTTGTCGAGATCGAGGGAGCTGATAAGGACCCCGCCCACACTCCCACCCCTGATGGGGAGTTGCTGCTGGCCTCTGAACGTTTAGATTTTTTTAAATGAGGATACTTTTTGGATTCTCCCACCTCCACTGGTTCCGTCCAGCTAATGCTACTGGCTTTGCCCAGCTCTCCTTTGTCTTCTTCGTCGGCCAGCTCCTTGTCTCCAGCCTCATGGATGGTCTCGCCCAGCCTCCCACTCCCTCCTCCTCTGTCTCTGCTAGACAGTCCATCAGGCCTGCCTCTGCTGGCCCCTGTAGATTCCTCAGCTTGCCAAACCCAGTGGGTCGGATGTGCTTCCGGATCTCCAGTCTCCAGCTACCTCAGGGTTGGAGGATCCCCTGTCTCTGCCTCCAGCCTCAGAGTCACGGACTCCACCTCGGCCCTCTGACCCATCGGCTCCACCTTGGCTCGAGGCTTCCTCGTCTTCACCATGGCCTGTCATCCCACCAGCTTTGCCTTTGTCAGTCATCGACCTGCATCTGCCTCAGGACTTCACTCCTCCGGCTCCATTGGGGTCTTCCTTCCATCCGGCCCCACCTTGGTCCTCTGTCGCTCCGGCTCCAGGTCCGCTTAGCCGTCAGCTCTGCCTTGGCCCTCCAGATCCTCAGTGTTACCCTGGCTCTGCAGCTCTCCATCACCATCGTGTGCTTCTACACCATCGGCTCCATCTCCATCAGTCATCCCCCTGGTGTCGACAGCCATACCTCCACCATGGCTTCTCCCTCCGTCGACTCCACCGTTTGCCGCCGTCCTGGCTGCAGTCTGGGTCCCTACCTGGCTCCTCCTGCTCCTGGCTCCTCCCTGGCCCCTCGAACTGTCACGACGCCTTTTTGCCTGCCCCTCATCTGCCCTTCGTCCACTTCCAGAGCTCCCACCCTCCCTCAGTTGGACTGCTCCACGGTGCAAGGATGCACCTTCCGAGAGGCGGGAGTACTGTAACGTGTATGTTCTGTTCTGGTTTAGTTTCTCTGTGTTCCCGTTTGCCTGAGTTCCCTCGTTTGTCTCCATGGTTTTTGATTAATTACCACACACCTGTTTCTGTTCTCCCTGATTACTCCTTGTGCATTTATACTCCTTGTTTGGTTCAGTTCAGTGTCCGGTATTGTTTGTAATTAAAGGTTGGTTTTTCCCCTATGTTTTCTCCTTGGATTTATTAAAAGAACTCTCTTGGATTCTTCTCCTTTGGCATGTGCTTTGTACTTAGCAACCTGTGACAATGATACTTGAATTCATAAATTTGTGTGAAGAAAATATTACATGTCAGTTTATTATTATTATTTTTAACTCCTACAACCCCTTTTGCTGTTTGATTCTGTCCATTGTTATTCAGGTCATTGTTAACATCCGTGAGAAGCAGATGATTTCAAAACTGAAAGTACACTATGAATTCAGTCAGTGTGAGTTTCCTGTAATAGAGAACAAGGTCGTCAAACACTCTCAGATTGACTAAAAAGGTAGGACTCATCTCTTCAAGATAAAATAATTACATTTAAAAAGCTCTACTGCTTATGTACAAAGTGTATACAGTGACGATTATTATGTTATTTCTTTAATGCTACTATTAAAAACTGTAAATACCTACTATACCATACCTACTGTACCTGAAACATTTAAATCACTTTATTTTATTAGCATCTTTCTTATTTGTTCCATTGTTTGTTATTTTGCATCTTTGATGCAAATATTTTTATTTTTAATAACACAGATAAAATAAACCAAAAATAACTACCCTGTGTCTTGATATATCATATATCATAAAATTACTCTAATCGTGAAATATGATTTTGGTTTTATCGCTGGCCCCTAGAGTGCACTACAAAATGTGTTTTGTGTCAACACCAACAGCTGAGTAACTTGAAATACATGAATATCTGTCGTGTTATTTGACATGTTCTTTTGTTTAATGGCAGCTGGTGAATAAATATGAAAGAGAAATTGTTTTAAGTGTCTGTGCTATTAATTACAGAATTGAATGTCAAGATGAATCGTAATCAACATTAAATCGCAAGGCACACTGTAGGAGCCTATTTTGTTTAGATTCAGTACCATATTTTGCATATCATGTGATGCATTTCAGCTTTGAATATTTGTTTTATTGCTTTCATTTGTAAACTTAACGTACTCATGCGCACTATTTAGATATTTTCTTTGTTACATTAAAATATGTAATAAGTTAAAATTGGTGTACTGTTACTTCGAATAGCGGAGTCACACAGTTTGTCTTTACCACGTTTATCTGTTTCCTTTATATGTAGATTTATCTACGAATCAAGATTAAAAGCTTATCTTTATCACAAATGGAGTATATGGATCGTTTATTGGACACGGAGTGAGTAAAACGAAACTGAAACTAAGGCTGGCCACACACTTGAAGATTTTAAGGCTGATTTTAAAGGGGTCAAAGGATGCAAAATGCACTTTTACTTGTTGTTTGAACATAAATGTGTGTTGGCAGTGTGTGTACACAACCACCCTATAATGATAAAAATACACCAAGTGCCTTTTCTTTTTTTAAAATCTCGATAAATCCAAACCCCTTATTAAAAACTAACCTTTCTCAGATTCTTGGCAAACTCACGTCACACTGGCAGGCCCCGCCCATGATTGTTGATTGACGCTAGCGTTTTACGTTAGGCCCGCCCTGAGTGAGCGGTCATCAGTCGGCCACTGTTTCACCGCCGGAGCAGATGTAGACAAGAATGGCTCCTAAGCGATTGAGGTGTTTTGTTGTTGGATGTAATAATGAACAGTTGTTATTTACTCTTGACATCTGAGCTGCTGAAGACGCAGTGGATTACTTTTGTTTTTGAAGGGAATGCGCCCCCGATCTACCTAAATGTGGGAGACTGGAGGTCCTCTAGGACAGGTTTGAAAACCCCTGATCTAGTGTGTGCGTTCAGAGGATTATAATGCTAAAAATCAGTTGAAACTGTCATTATGTCTGTGATCCGAAATCGGCATGGCTTGGTTTAATTCAGGCTGCAACACAGGTCAGTTTGTGCAGTGGGCTTGTCTGGTTCCCATGGTCTTGTGCCGATGGCTGTTGAGGTCTTCACTGGGGATCAGTCTCTGGAGCTCATCTAGGTGTCCTGGCTGTAGAGGTCATCTCTAGGTGCTGATCCACCATCTGATCTGGATACAGTCTGGATCTGGGTGGCTACGGTGACCTCGAAATAAGAAAGAAACAGACTAATATTAGCGTAGATGCCATTCTTCTAACAATGTAACAAGTACATCAGGTGTTTTAGGAAGTGTTCCCGGTTCCGGTTGACCTAATTAATGCAGCCTAACAATCCTTTAACGGATTTGAATGATAGAAATGCGATAGTGTGTTATGTGTAAGCCAGGTTAAAGAGATGGGTCTGTAATCTAGATGTAATCTGACAGAGTGTCTTTACTTCCCGAACAGTGTTAGGTAGATTGTTCCAGAGTTTGGGAGCAAAATAGGAAAAGGATCTCCCGCCTGCAGTTGATTTTGATATTCTAGGTATTATCAAACAGCCAGAGTTTTGAGATCGCAGCGGACGTGAAGAACAAAAACACAATATGAGCTCCCTCAAGTATTGAGGAGCTAAACCATTCAGGGCTTTATAAGTAATTAGCAAGATTTTAAAATCTATACAGTGTTTAATAGGGAGCCAGTGCAGTGTTGACAGAGCCGGGCTAATGTGGTCCTATTTCCTGGTTCTAGTAAGAACTGTAGCTGCTGCATTTTGGACCAACTGTAGTTTGTTTATTAAACGTGCAGAGCACCCACCCAATAAAGCATTTTATGAATATTTGTTAATTCATGAGTTCATGACTTCAAGGTTAGATTATTGTAATGTTAGATTGTGTTTAAAGGCTTGTCAGTTTAGACATTAAAGTGACTGTAACTTGAGCTGCATGCTCTTCATTAATCTGATTGGCAGCGCTGACAGTCCTGTCGCTCAGGCTAATGTCACACATTAAAATGAAGGATGACATGATACATGGTATGGAATCGGTATTAGATACGCAGTTTTAACATTGACGTTTTTTGCGTCAATGTTCAACTTAACTAAATTAGTTTAATTTTCTTCACAAAACTGGCATTTGTCCAATGACAAAAATTCCTTTACGCTACTAATTGGAGCCGGATGTGACGAAACACGGACTGTGATAAAATCCTATAGTGATGGGGACACTATACTGTCAACAAGCACCGTCCTTCGGATGAGACGTTAAACTAAGGTCCTGGCTCTCTGTGGTCATTAAAAATCCCAGGATGTCCTTCGAAAAGAGTAGAGGTGTGACCTCAGCATCCTGGCCAAATTTCCCCATTGGCCTCCTAACCATCCCCATACACTGATTGTCTCCTCTCCACCAGTAAGGAAAGGGAAAGGGAAGTGGTCTGTGGCCAAGTATGGTGACCCATACTCAGAATTTGTGCTCCGCATTTAACCCATACAAGGAGCAGTGGGCAGCCATTTATGCTGCTCAAGGGTCTCACCTCAGTCGTGGTATTGAGGGTGGAGAGAGTTTTGGTTATTCACTCCCCCACCTACAATCCCTGCTGGACCTGAAACTCAAACCCACAACCTTCGGGTTACAAGTCCAACTCTATCCATTAGGCCACGACTGCCCCTAAGCTGGTGCGTGGAGGGCGTTCTGGCGCAATATGGTTGCTGTCCCATCATCCAGGTGGATGCTGCACACTGCTGGTGGATGAGGAGATTCCCCCGACAATGTAGAGCGCTTTGAGTGCCTATATAAATGTAATGAATTATTATTATCATCATTATTATTACCTCTAGGTTCAATTGTCAAAATGAAGACCTTTCTTATTGGAACAATTAAAAAAAAAAAAAAGTACCAAATAGTATAATAAAAAATGTTTAAGTTTTTCCATTTTAAAGTACACATCTATTTGATTTATTTTGTATGCATTTATAAAATATAACAGTGAGTATATAAGAAAATAAAAGGAAATAAGTTATTTTAAAATTTAACATCGGTGCAGTTTAGTTTAATTTGTATAGTGCTTTCCACAATTTATATTATTTCAAATATTAATAAACTGTTATGCACTCAGTGGGCAAGCAAATGCTGACAGTGACAGAGAAGCCATTACAAAGGTGTTTAGGATGGAAAGAAACCAGAAGAACTCAATGACAGATTTGTTCTCAGCTTTTGTTGAATTTTGATCATTTAAATTATGTTAAACAATATTTTATCTTTACTTTAAGATACGGACAAAGGTGTTGCTAGGATGTGGGCATTTAAAAAATTTAAAAAACCGACTACTCCATCTTCAGGTACTGTAAATTAATTATCTTCTCAGTGAAACGGAAAACTTAATTTATGAAATAGTGATTAAATTATGTTGGAACATAGCAAAAAAATGTTATGCAATATAGAAAAATTACAACAGTAAAATAGCCCAAAATAAATATATAAATTAATATATTAATTAAATATTATTTTTGCTTTAAACAGAGTATGATGAACCCTGGCGGTCCTTGGACTTCAAGTAAGCTCTGAAGACCTTTTTCCTTCCTACCAGAACAAGTTAAGCTTATCACTCGACTCTGGAAAACTTGATTCTGATCGTTTAATCACAGCATCCCATGGTCATATGTGTTATAACTACTAAACTGACTGACCATTGTCTCAAGCAACATATTTTTCTACATACTGATTTAATTTCTCTCGTTGCACTTTGACGTCTCTTTTTCTCATATAGACAATGACTAAAATAAGCCTTTATAAAAATGTAAATAGTTCAGATTCTGTGCACTTCTGTTAATTTCTGAAGTTTTATTTGCAGTTTTATTCTTCATCTTGTATTTTGTTGCTATACAAGTTAAGTTGATGATTTTCATCTTTCAGTTTCTAAAATGACAATGAGGCTGTAAGTGTTATTCTCAAAACATACATTTGTAGGCTATACAGTATGTGTTTCCTACCTTTTAAATCTCTTTCTAGGACAGATAGACAAAACATTATGACAACAATAACAAACTTCAAATCTGGGAACACAGAAGTCGACACTCTGAGAATTCTTCTGCATGGACCACAAGGTGCTGGAAAATCTAGCTTTTTCAACTCTGTTAATACTGCTCTCCAAGGCCGAGTCACTACCAGAGCCCTGGCGCAATCAGCAGATACTGGTCGAAGTTTTACTTTGGAGGTAAAAACATTGAAGCCTAAGCTTAAATGTAATTTTACACTTACACACATATTTGTATGTATATATATATATATATATACACACACACACACACACACACACACAGAGAGAGAGTCACGGTCATGTTCTGTTTGTTTGTTTTTTTCTTCTTGTTTTTCTTGTTCCTCTTTGACTGAGTTCTCATTCATCGTTTGATACCATGGTTTCTGATAGCATACCTGTGGCTTGTCCCATTGCATTCCCTGTGTATTTAAGCCCTCGTGTGTATTTGCCTATGTCATGCATCTTTTGTGGATTAATCTACACGCAGAGTTACGTGATACAACACTAAACCCAGAAAAGATTTGGGGATTTTTTTCTAACAATAATTAAACAATATTTTGCTGAGTGTGTTTTTGTGTTGGTACCTTGGTTGGTTATAGCCTGTAATGGGTTAATAAATATGACATTCAAACCACGGTGACTGAATCGTTCATTACAAAACGTCGGACTGTCTTTATGAATAGATCATTGAATCATTCACTCACTCGATTTATACAAACAAATGCCCGATTTGATTTTGCTCTGAGATGCCCTAATGTTCTGCTCAGGCTTTGTTTGGAACTATTTTCATTGTAGAAACAGAAGGAAAAAAACAACAGACTGTTGGGTCTAATATGCAACTTACTCAATATCAACTCTTTGCATAAAACCAGCACTCTTGGTCACATGTGATACTACTTAACTACATTATACCTTATAAGAGAATAAAAAATTAAAAAACCCATACAGGGTTATGGCCTATGCTAATTTCACCCTCACGCTGATATCACAAGACTTTTCAACTTGATGAGAAATATTGTCACACTTTAATATTGTGAGATCTTGTGGCTCGAAAGCTTGTCACACCCCTATACTCAGAATCCTGCCACTTGCGTGTGTACAGCTCTTCATGCTTTTAAGCCCTCTGTTCTCTCATATACATATACAGTTTAAAGTAGCAAACAAAACAACAAACAATGTTTGGATTTCATTTTCAGTGCAACACATACAAAATTAAGTACAAGGCTGGCTCTTTTTATCCTTTCACCTTCACGGACATTGCTGGTATACACGATGAAGATACCTCAATAAAGACAGATGACATCAACAGATTATTAAATGGTAACATCATCGATGGTTACACTGTAAGTATATTTAATTTAGGAAATGTAAACATTAAGATTGATTCATAAGATGTTGTAGTAAACTTTACAACATAAAGACACCAGAGAAAAACAAATGCATGCAGAGCAACTAACAATCTTTTCTGTCTGCTCAGTTTAATCCAGCAAAATCAATTACTGAAGAAGACCCAAAGTACAGAGGAAACCCTGAACTGAAAGACAAGGTTCACTGTCTGGTGGCTGTTCTTCCTGCTGACACTTGTTCTATGATGGATGAGAAGGTATTTGAGCAAATGAGAGCAGTTCGGGAGAAAGCACGAGATCTGGGTGAGTCATATTGAATCTACAGCTTTATTCACAAAAACAATATGTTGGTTGGATACGTTTTATCCCCTAGGCTCTTAAAATAGTGTGTTGCCTTCTTGAGCATCAGTGAATTTTTGCACTTTTTGTATCAGTTCTGTACCAGTCCCTCAGTTTTCTCAACATCGCATAGCCACTGTAGGGAAAAACTCAAATGTGCAGAAGAAAGCCAAAGAAAGAGCAGAATCAAGAATTTATGAAGAAAATTTGGCATTATCACTACTCCATATGAAGAAGAGACTCATGCAAAACTAACACAAATAATATAATCAGTCAATAATCACTGAGAAAGCTGCACACCATAATAAAAACAAAGGGGATGTAAAATTATCAATAAAATAATTTGAGTAAATTTCAATGTTATATTTTGGAATATTTGTAATTAACTGTATCACAGGCATTCCTCAAGCCGTAATCATGACCAAGGTGGATGAAGCATGTCCACTAGTTAAAGAGAATCATGAGAATATCTACAAAAGCAAAAAAATAAAACACAAGGTATAGTACTTTCACTTTAGAGTTTCTTGCACTTTCCATGTAAAATAAAAGTTTTGATATATGATCTTAGATGATTAATGTGGGATTCGGTCTCATTACATATTCCATGTGGCAGATTAAGTGTGACCTATATTCTTTGTCCTTTTATTTTCTGTCATCTGTATATAAAGTGTGTGTGTGTGTGTGTGTTCTTTGCAGATGGAGGAGTGTTCTATTAGGCTGGGAGTTCCTGTGAGCTACATTTATCCTGTGAAGAACTACCATGAGGAATGTGCCACTAATGCCACAATGGATATTCTGATTTTAGATGCTTTACAGCATATTGTTAACTTTGCCAATGACTATGTGGAGGACAAAGTGCAAAAGATGATTTCTGATTTCCAGAATGTGTAGGAAGTGAGTAGGCAATGTATATAATTGAATAACAATGCTATGGTACATGCATGGAATACTGTATAGCGGACAGTTATATCTGCTGTTAGGGGTAGTTTATATTTGTATAACCGTACATGGTTACATCCATATTCAGTAAAGATAGATAAATGCATTTATATATTGTTTTAATAACTGTGTAGCTCATAATTGTACTGCCTCTTGAAAACGTCCTTTAGTGCTCCATATCTTTGCTAATATCATAATAGCATCTTACAGTGATCTGTGCGGGGTGAGATATGCTACTAAATCTGCTTGTAGAGATATTCACACATATATGTATTTTATAAGTCATTCTTCTTGTTATATTATGTTATTCCTAGTTTAGAGATATTCAGATATATCGTTTGTTGTTTCCTGTTGTCATATAAATAAATGTATGTGGAAGGGACCTTCGTGACTGGATTCAGTGGTTCAATTTCATTAGGAATGAATAGATGAAGTGACCTTTAGCATACCCATGATCGCAGTGATGTGTAGTCTACCAGATGCAAATTTTACTTTTGCAGATAAAGAGTGCACCAAAAGATAAACCACACTACAACTGAATTAATCAAAATTTCAGGTAGGGAGTCAACCAAAAAAAACTAAAAATTACATCCACATAATGTTTACATAACTGAACAATTAGTTGTTAAAAGAATACAGTATTTAAAAGCGTAGGCTAATGTCTCCTGTGAGATGTTTCTCCACGTTGTGCTCCACATTTGTTTAAGCTACTTATTTGCCTACCATAGTTCCTGCTCGGTTTTCCAAAAACAAAATGCAAAGTTATCGCACAACCGTATTTTGGCTGACTTTAAAGCTGCAGTATGTAACTTTTTCGGTTAAAAGAATAACAAAAATCAGTTATTGAAGAAGTACCTAAGACATCAGTGTTCAAATCTGTCTACCAATTTAACCTGATATGCATCGGTAAACTTATAAAAATTCAATTCATGTTTATTTGTATAGCACTTTTCACAATAAGTATTGTTTCAAAGCAGCTTTAGAGAAGGTGCATGTTCCTCATTACGATCAAAAGTAGAAAAAAAAATGTTGTCAGAGGTGACTGTCAGGGTAATGTGTAAATAGTAGAATGTACATCATGCAGATAATGCAATCATGCAGTTAGTTAACAAAAGTTTGTATATAATATACACCATGTAGCTGCTGTTCATAATATTTGCAAGCACAAGATAATAATGTACATTTCATCACATGTACTGGAGCAGAGGTTGTAGGGTGCATTACGCTTGGCTAAAAAGATGTCTTTAATCTAGATTTAAACTGAGCCCAAACATTATCAGGAAGGCTATTCCAGAGTTTAAAAAACAAACTGATGCATGAAGGATAAAAATAATAATCTAAAGACATTAGAAACTCATGTTACTGTCTCCTGATCAGTCGATAATGTTGCATCAGTTTTTGAGTAGCAATATTTTTCCATACCGTGCAAGGAAGTCAACTGCTTGATTCTTCAAAATATCTTCTTTTGTGTTCAATAGAAGAAAATCATACAAGTTTGGAACGACATGAGTAAACAATGACAGCATTTTCCTTTTTGGATGAACTGTACCTTAATTTAAATGTATAATATTATATCTCAGTGACTAACTGATCATTTTATAAATTACACTTGTTATAAATGAAAAAGCAAAAGCAACACTCAGTAAAATCACTTCCATGCTGTAGACCAGGGTTCCTCAAATCTTTCCCTGGAGGATGAATCTGCTGCAGAGTTGAGCTCCAGCCCTGATCAAACTCACCTACCTGTGATTCTCTAATGATCCTGAAGACTCTGATTAGCAGCTCAGGTGTGTTTGTAATTAGGGTTAGAGCTAAACTCTGCAAGAGTGGGCCAGATTTGAGGATGCCTGCTGTAGAGCGTCACGTTGCCAGAAAACGCAACGCGTTGACGCGCCTGAAGGCTTGAGGCGTATCGCGAGCGTTTAGCGCCACCTACTGATTCAAACACGCACTTCAGCTCAGAGAGTCGACTCATTCGATCCGAGTCACAGGAGAACTACATTCGACACCTTTGGCCTCTCATAAAGATGCGATTTATGAAGTTTCTCAAAATTACCTAAAAAGTAGCCTGCAGTATTTACATGGCATGCAAACAAATAAATAAATAAAATAAAATAAAATAAAATAAACGCGTATGTTTTAATCCTCTGTGAATAAGAAATGTCTTTACCTGCAGTGAATCGTTCATAAACTTCATAAAGTTCTTCATTGCTGGCAAATGATGCATGTACAGCATATTCCGATCTTTTTGTTCTCTAGACTGTATTTAAAAAAAAAAAAAAAATTATTTATTTTATTACCTGTTTCTACTTTTTTTTGTTATTATTGTTTATCCTTTTTATGTTGATGGTTGTATTATTCTGTGTTTTATTCTTGATTTTTGAGCATTAATTGAAAAAACTAAAAAATTATTGATTTATTTTCATTTAAAATAAAATGAAACTTAAAGTAAAATAATATATATATATATATATATATACATAAAAATAAATGAATAAATCCAATACAAGGGGTTTAATAATCCATTTAAAAGATGAAGAAGTCCATTAAATCTTTCTGGAAAAGTAAGAAAGTGGGGAGGGAGGTTATTAAAGAGTCTGCATTATAAATGAACCAATTAGCAGCGCTATTAACCAAACATTCACCATCACGATTCCGAGAAAAAGACAAATATTTCACTGTCTAATATTTTCAGCATCACAGCCTGTAGTGTATTAAAGAGACTGGTTTAACTCACTTTCAACAGTCTTTAGGGTTGATGAAGGATCAACACACAAGTAAAACGATCTATTTTATTTATTTATTTATTCACTCAAAAATCTGCTGAAGCTGGTTGCCTTAAAATTTTAAGTTGGCTCAATATAAATCAAACAATAACATAATTACTACTTGAATTAAAATAATTACAAATGTTACATACATATTTTCTGCACTGACTGTGGGGGGAAAAATCTGCAGAAAGATTTAATTATAGCAAAAAACTATGTAGGAAGAAGTACACACACTCTCACGCGCACGCGCGCGCACAGTCGCACACACACACACACACACGATCTGATGACGTGGTGCCGTTGGCTTCGCTCAGCTGCGCGAGAGGATGGCGGACCAGAACAGGCAAATCAAACTCGCTGCAGCCAAGAAAAAGGTACGTTTATGTACTTTCACATCTTCTTTTACTCTCTTTGTGACAAAACACAACTAACGATCGTAACTGAATCGCGTCCGAGCGTGTGTGTTTCATCTGTCATGTTGACATTCCACGTCTACCGGCCTCTCCGCGGGCCTCGCATCCGGCTGCCAGCACTCCTGGACGGGCGCGGCTCTCAGGAAAACCCGGGGACTGAGCTGAGTCAGGGCCTGGATACGAACTCATTAGAATTTGACTCTCTATCCGCGTTTATAACGATTTAAACCTGTCAGAAATGCGCTTTATAAGTGTCTGTGAGTCAGTGTCAGTTTAACTTGGCATGCTAATGTTGTTAGCCTCTGTGTTTTGGCGTTATTAACAGAATAAAAACAACAACAATGGGAATCAGCTTAAGATAAACTAAAGCTACACCTTAATTTAATGTCATTTTAGAACTATTATTGACTTTAGGCTCATTTAACCAACTGATTAGTGTTAGCTTACTTGCTAACTGCTAGTTAAAATGACAGCTCTAATTGAAACAGCTGGTTAGTTTAAGAGTAAAAGTGCTTAACTAATAGATTTAATTTGCCCTCATTGTGCTCTTTACATGGCTGTTTTGAGGTTTAATTGATCAAATATGTGATTATTAGTGTTTTTGTTCAATGATCTATGAAGGCAGCCACTTGGTGCCCAGAAGTGCTGTCTAGTTAGGGAGCTCGTCTGTACTAGGTTCTGATTCACAGCTGCTGTCCTTTATGGAAAGTCAACACAGCTTGAAAAAGAAATCAACCCTGGAATTTAAGTTATGGCAAAGCAAGGCTGTCATATGAGAGCTGATTCACACCCAAACCCACTCCTGCCAGCCTGACCTGCTACAGACATGTCCTCTATCACAGCATTGGACGGGAGGTTACTCTCAAGCAGAATGTGCACTTGTTGTCATATCTGAGCGTTTCTGTCGTGTCACTGGTGCAGTGGAACTTGATTGAGTTATCTTGATTTAGTTTGTACACACTTTCACAATGCATTCCAACCAGTGTGTTTAAACTGTGCTAGAATTAGGACAGATTATTGACTTGAGATTGCTGTGGAGTCCTTCTGCCTGTCAGTGGCACTGGTGCATTGATGCTTGATTTAGTTAAACAGCAGCCAAATACTTTAGTTATTAGCCAAAAATGAATATTAGCTGACAGTTTATTTACCTTTAGGTCATCCAAGATCAGTGTATTTCTTCATCAGGTTTGTATAAATGTGTCTCTGCATCAGTGTCTCAGCAATGGATGCTCTGCAGTGAATGGGTGCCGTCAGAATGAGAGTCCAAACAGCTGATAAAAACATCACAATGAACTGAACTGATGTGTCCTGCAGCTGAAGGAGTTTCAACAGAAGACCACCCCATCCACAGGAAGTGCTGGACCAAAGAAGAAGAGGAAGGTTAAAGGAGGCGATCAGCTGGACGCAGCTGTGGACAGACAATCGCCGGACAATGTGAGTCAGGTGCGTAATCAATCCACGCCGCGAGAAACCAGATGAATGCTCACTGTCTGCTCTGATGGGATTTGTTCGTCTGCTGTGTTTTGACTGATTAATGACGCTTTCCCACTGCAGGAAGTAATCCTCGTTTCAGGAACTATTTGAGGATTTATTCGGGTTTTGCACGTTGAATTATTTTTCCTCTTCACTGTTTTGAGAGCCTGTTTTAACTTCTGCTTTTTGTACAGATATTGGTTTTATTATTGGCTTATAACAATTAGTCATGTTTGCACTGACACAAAACATCCAGTAAATAAGTCTGATCCAGGGTTATTAACATTAATTAAAAATAAAACTGTTCAAAACATTGAAACAAAATATAAAACTATTCAATAATTCTTTAACTGAAGTTAAATGTTTGTTGAAATTGAAGCACTAAAATGACTAGCTAACTATATTTTTGTATAGGCAACATTTCAATAATTTCTTTCAACTTATTTCTAGTTTTGGTTTAGTTTGTTGAAACACTAAAATTATTAACTAAACTGAAAAATTGCACTGTACAGATTCTGTATACATTGTTTAGTTTTATATTTTTCATAACAATCTCAGCTCTATTTTTTCCTCCCCACCATATTTCATAAATTTTATTCATATATGTTTTATAAAATAATGTAATGTATTAAAAACTATATTCTATTTTTTAATGTGTGTGTGCTTGCTTAATTGTTGGTTGTGTTTGTTGTTGCACTGAGGAACAAACTAAACATTTCACTTCATTGCATCACAAGTATATAAAATGTTTTTACCTTAAATTATTTAACATTAGTGCTGTCAAACAATTAATTGCATCCAAAATAAAGTTTTTGTTTGCATAATATATGTGTGTGTACTGTGTATATTTACTATGAATATATAAATACACACACAAACAGTATATATTTTGGAAATGCATATACATTTATATAGTTATATTCTTGTATTTTATATTATTTATAAATATATTTAATATATAAACATATATCATTCTTAAAAATATGCATGTGTGTGTATTTATATATACAATATAAATATATACAGCACACACACATATATACTATGTTAAAAACGTTTATTTTGGATGTGATTATTCGCTATTAATCGTTTGACAGCACTCATTAACATAAATTAAAAATAACAATCTCAAATTAAAACAAAATGACAAAAACATACTACAATTAGAATGAAAACTAAAAACATTAAATAAGCTAAAAGCTGATTCAAAATACTACTAGATTCTAATAGTATAAATAACTGTGTTTTTCAGCTGAGTGATTGATCTGACCCTTCAGCTTGTGTTTCCTTTATCACGTTATCACCTTCTGTCTTCTGCTTCCTCCTCTCTCACACCTTCCCTTTATCGTCTGCCTCTCCTTCCCCTGTAGATTGAGAATATTCTCAAAGTTATGGTGTCTGATCTTAGTCTGACTAATGGAGTGTCTCAGGCTCCATTTGTCAACAACAGTCAGGTGAGCTGCTCGCTGTCCCTCCTCTCTCCCCGGTGTCTTTCTCCTCCGTTTGCTCTTTGATTCATCATCTGTGTTTCCTCGCATGCTGTGAGATCGTCATCACAGGAAGAAGTCGATGTTTGCATCATCTGTTGCAATGTTTAAAGTCAGCATGAAATCACTCATTCATGTTTCCGGTCTTAATGCGAACGATTCATCAGTGCTCGTTAATTTAAAGAAATACAGTAGATGTTTCACATGCTATGTAAATTTGACTCACGCAGATAATAATTTGTAGAAAGCATTTGCACTCAGAAATTGCAAGGAAATATAACATTTAATTTAGTGCTGTCAAACGATTAATCGCATCCAAAATAAAAGTTTTTGTTTACAGAATATATGTGTGTGTGGTTTTATATTTATTATGTATATATGAATACACACACATGCATGTATATATTTTGAAAATATTTACATGTGTATATTTATATCCATAAATATAATTTATATTGTATATAAATATATTTAATATATAAACAACATTTTTCTTAAATATATACATATATGTGTATTTATATATACCTAATAAATATAAAAGCGCACATATATTCTGTAAACAAAAACTTTTACTTTGGATGTGATTAATCGTTTGACAGCACTAATATAATTACAAAGAAATGGCGAAAAACACTGAGTTAAACGACTAAAAACAGTGTTTTTCTTGTCAAACATACACCAATCTCATTTGCTTTATTCTGCAACTTCATCAAATCTATTTTTACAGTCAGAGTAAATGCTTACATTAAGTACAGTCAGAGTATGCTGCGAATGCTTTTTCATGTTGAATTTAATGCATCTTTGACATGCCAAATTAAAAACCTTGCTACATGTACTGTGTTAGGATAACAGATTGTTATAGCACGTGCATATCGTTGCTCTTTTGTTGATTTTGATTGCTTCCGTTGTCCTCATTTGTAAGTCGCTTTGGATAAAAGCGTTTGCTATATTGCTAAATGTAAAAGTAAGTTTCAGGGTCTGAATATATTGGGATTGATTATATGTTGAACTGAATGCCTGAATGTTTTTTTCCACCTTTATATGCATGTTCTTGATAAATATGAGAATGGATGAGAATAATGAAGACTGTTGTGCATCTGTACTGTGTGTGTGTGTGTTTTAACCCACTGATGGTCTAATGTGTCTCTGTCGCTGT
Source organism: Barbus barbus (assembly GCF_936440315.1). Lineage (NCBI taxonomy): Eukaryota > Metazoa > Chordata > Actinopteri > Cypriniformes > Cyprinidae > Barbus > Barbus barbus. Next base: position 882,986 of record NC_136733.1, read on the forward strand.
ATTGCATCAGGATGATGTGGATGCTGTGAACCGGGTCTCGCAGGAGCTGGAGGAGACCACCGCTGAACCAGTCTTTAACCCTGCTTCTGCTATTAACTCTGAGTGTGTCGCTGATAGCGCTGGCCTGCAGGTCTGTCTGTCTCTGTGTCGCTCTCCTTAGCTGGGCTTCATCAGATGCGACATGCACTTTTACAAGTTGTTTGAACTGAAATGTGTGTTGGCCGTACACAACCACCCTATAATGATAAAGAATCCAGCCAGTGTTTTCAAATCTTGTTAAATCATTAACCCCTTTCTCAAATCGAGCCGATCTCAGATTCCTGAAGACAAAAATGGCTCCTAAGCAATTGAGGCGTTTTCTTAAAAATCTCGTAATCTTAAAACTTTAAATGTTAAAATCTGTCCCAGCCACCGCTACTTTATTACAAGAGTATCCTACTGATCCAGGGACAATAATTTTAAATAATCATTTGAAAACTAATGTAACTATAATAGTGCTATATAATGCTAATAATACTATAGACACACCCAGTTTTAGTCACTGAAGGATTTATTCATCATAAAATAATTACTTCATAATTGTATTGGAGTCTTACACGCATGCTATCTGAGTCGTGCATTAATTTGAGTGGTGACAGATATTATGGGAGTGGCTTGATCTTGACCCTTAAGAAACTTTAATTAATGCTGGCACATAACAAGTCTGTTGCAAAGATAAAATTAAGTGAATTGCTAATTACTACATTGAAAGAAAAAGTTCTGCGGCTAAAGTTAACCTTCTCATGAGAACGGCTCGTCACTCCACAAAAGAGAGGGGCGGGGCCAGCAGAGCTCATTAGCATTTAAAGGAACATGCACTAAAACGGGTCGTTGTGAACAGAGCAGTTTTTGAGCGGGTAAAAAGGATGTTGTTTTACACTACCACTGAGAAATTTTAACCATAGTATGTTATAGAGTTTTCATTAAGAACTTGTGGAAAATGCGCATCTGATGACCCCTTTAAAACAAAGCTGTTGTGTCTTAATGGTTCAGCTGTTGTTTGCTCATATTTTTAATCTGTTCAGTGTGTGTCTTTTAGTTTAGTGTATTGCTTTGTCATTTTGATGTTTTCATGCGTTTTCACATAAGTCTGGCCTGTTTTGCATCTCAGGTTTGTGTTTTTCATTCGTATGTTTTTCCAGCAGAAGTACACAGCAGATGCAAACGGTGATGAACATCCTCTGGAAGAGAACAGGTGAATTTACTCTTTATTTGAGAACAAGCTACTACAGAAATATGATGCCATGAACGTGAATGTTTGATGTTTTATAGAGTGCAACAGTGACAGCTCAGGTTTTCTGATGCCTTGGTTCTGGAAATATTTCAGTTCGTGTTCCCTGATGCTTCTTTAAATAGTTTTGAATTACACCAAAAATCTCTGATGAATCACACAGAACCAACATTGATTCAAATAGTATTATTTTAGTATCACTGACATACTATCATATTTTTAATCCATAGTTTGAATTACTTTATTATATTTAAATTTTAGTGATAGTGTTGCTCATTGTTTGTTGTGTTTTTGTCTGTTTTTGTTTGTTTTGTTTTTCTTCAGAAATGTTTATTTGTTTTAATTTTAGTTATTGTAATGCTTCACGATAAACTAAGTTAAAATGAGAAAAGTAGCATTGGCAACTAGTTGAAATAAAAAGCTTAATTTTATATTTCATTTTGTTTCAGTTAATTTTTAATTAACTTCAAGTAGTAAAAAAAAAAAAAGTTGTTTTAGTTTTTAGAATTGTTTTTTTTTGTTAACTAGAATTACCCTGTATTCAAAGTGGAAAAGCATATAAAAATACTATTTTTTTTTTTTATTTTTTTTTGCAGAAAATGTGTGATGCAATGAACTACTCATGCGATAATGTGAACAAAACAAATGACCATACAGTATAAAAGTGTGTGTGTTATGCATGTTATCAACTTTAAGTAGTAAAATGTAATATACTTCAAGTTTAGTATATAAAAAATAGACCCAAGCCAATGACAAAAACTAGCTTGCTGCTTTCTTCATGCAGACTAACTATACACCGATGCCCTTGATTCTGTTTGCTATGCTTGTTTAGTTCAAAACTGTAACACCTCATAGTCTGTTCTGAGCTCGTATGTTTGTGTTTGCAGGCCGCTGTCGTCCACCGAGAGCCTGAGACAGATTTCCCAGCAGCTCAATGGACTTCTGTCTGAGGTGAGTAACGGCTTCAGTCTTTGGGTTTGGTTGGATTGTGATGCTATGATGTTATTAATGCTATTTTTCTCCACCCTGCTTGATTACATCAGTAGAAAAGTCACTTCAGAAGTGGGTAGACTTCTTAAAATGTTAATGAAAGCAGGCATTGTTTTTTTCTTTTCTTTAGGATTACATGCACTAATGAAACAAAAGAGGCCAAATGCATTTTTTAAGAAATTAAATGACCTGTTTTGATTTCATCTTGACTTTTAAGAACTAAACTCCACAGGTTCCAAATTCTTTTGACCTTACATGGCTTGAGTGAATTACAAACATAAGTATAAACACATTTGCAAGACTTGGAATAGAAGCAGTTTAATTCTTATGTAACCCTTGTGAATATCCCGAATATCAGCATTTAAACCGTTCCAGAATTAACTGATCAAATGATTCAGGGCAAAGCTTTGATTTCTGATTCTGATTTTCTTTCCTTCTTGGGTTTAATGCAGTCAACAACATACATCAATGGAGACAGCGGCCCGCCGACGGTCAGCGAGAAGGAACTAGAGGTATATTGATTTTTTTTTTTTACTATTAATTCACTTGAGCTTTTATTTATTTTTGTTTTAAATATATATATTTTTTTAAAAGTAGACGTGCAAAGCTGTACAGCAAGGTAATTTAGTTTAGTCTAGCGGTTTATAATTACCACTCTGAAGGGTCAGTAATCTTGCTCAAGCGGGATAATCTTATGGAAGCACAAGTTCTTACGATGGAAATAGCTTGTAGTCTGTAGGGGTTTACAGCACTGGCTGATGCTGCAGTCTGTTAAAGAGCGTCAGTCACTTGATATCATTTTCACAGTCATATCCCAGATTGATTCCCTCATGGGTTACAGACCAAATCAAGAACAATTTCATCTATTTCTGCTAAATATAAAGTATTAAAGCGACCTGAAACTGTATTTGTATCTGTGCTACTGTAATCTATATCTTACCTGGTATAATTGGTTCTGTATCTGTCAGTATGTGCATTATTGCAGTGTGTCCTGTAGGACTAGTTCTGGCATTTATCTCCTGCTACACACTGAACAAACATCCTGTTTCAGCGTCACAAACACGTCTGCAACAGGCTACATGGCAGAATGAGGCTCTGTTTATAAGTTAAAGTTTCACTGGCTTCATCCACATAGAAGCCTGAGTGTCTGTTTCTAGCAGTCATGCGTTACATACACAACTATTCAAAGGTTTGCGGTCGGGAAGATTTCTTAACGTTTTTTAAATAAGTCTCTTCTGCTCACCAAGGCTGCATTTATTTGATCAAAAATAGAGTACAATTGTCAAATATTTAGAAAATTTAAAACAGCTGTTTTCTATGTGAATATGTGTTAAACTGTAATTTATTCCTGTGATCTGCAGCTGTATTTTCAGCATCATTACTCCAGTCTTCAGTGTCACATGATCTTCAGAAATCATAATAATATACTGATTTACTGCTCAACAAACATTTCTGATTATTATTAATGTTGAAAACAATTGTGCTGCACAATATTTTTGTGGAAACTGTGATGCATTTTATTTTTCAGGATTCACAGATGAATAGAAAGTTCAAAAGAACAGCATTTATTTGAAATAGAAATCTTTTGGAACATTATAAATCTCTTCACTGTCACTTTTGATCAATTTGATGTGTTCTTGCTAAGTAAAATATAAAATATTAATTTCATTAAGTAAATAAATAAATACCGATCGCACACTTTTGAATAGTAGTGTACATAAATTTTCAGCATTTTCAGCATTATAAATGACTAAATACACTTCTGCAGACATAATGAGATGATTAATATCTTTGTTCTGTAACAAATCTACAGTTTGATTTAATGGGGTTTAATAGAGATTACCCATTTCTTTCTACTTGAGTAAAGTGTTAAACGTCACCCTATTTGAACATGAACGAATGCCTGTTTATATCCCACATCACTCGGTGTTTAGAGAGTCCAGTTACACACACAACAGATTCTTTGTGTTACACCATATCTGTTTGTCGTCATGTCCACCTCTCTTAGTCTTTAATTTCTCTCTCTCTCTCTGTTTGTCACGCCAGACTCGCAACCAGGAGCTATCAGCGGCTCTGGACTCCAGCGCGCTCACAAACGCCCAGCTCACGTCCAAACTCCAGACGCTGGTAAGAGAGTGCGTTAAGAGGCTGTGTGTCCGTAACGCTCCATGCTGCAGTTCATTCATTCATGCATTTCATTTATATATATATATATATATAGCACAAAAAAAGATACAAATAAAAAAGAAAGCAAGCAATAAGACAAACACGCATTCAATAACAATGGAGTTTTTGAAGATGCAACATTTTTTGCTACTGTTGCTACTTTTAACATGCAACATTGTTTCAATTTCTAGTTTTTAAATGGTTTGCCCATTGTCTTGTGCCTCAGACGGTCGTCTTGCATACTAAGTTTAGATTTTAACTTTTACATTCATGCATGTAGCAAAGTGACTTACAAAAGAAGAACAAAAGCAATTTATTTATTAGAAATTTAAAATGGCAGGTACTGTATTAATAAACACACATATAATTAAAGTTTATTCAGACACAAATGCATGGCCTGGTAAACATTGCTTTACTGATGTATTTGAGAAGTCATGCTGTGTTTTGATATACTTCCTTGTGTGCCTTATTGAGTTATTATAATACATAATAACTTTATTATTTTCATTCTGTTTCATTATTTTAGTAAGTTTTGGATTGGATTGCACATGTTAAGATTTGATGTTAGTAGTTAATATTAATAATATTAATAGGTTTGAAGGTTTTAAAGAGCATGTTTCAGATGATCAGACATTTGCACAATGACATTTAAAGTGAATAAGGTGCATTTTGAATTCATATCATCTTTAACGAAGCATTAACCTGTATTAACTGTCAGGTCCGTTTAACATGCTTGTGGTGGTCGGTTTAATGATTTATTTCTTAAGCACACATGAGTTAAAGGTTTGTTCACTGTTTTCAGATGAAGCAGTCTCAGGAGCTTTCTGATCAACTACAGAAGGTACAGTAAGCTGCCAGCAGTGTTATTAGATTGCTCATTTATGATTTGTTAATGAGCGGCTCCTTGTCTTCTCATCAGGAGCGGAAAGAGTTTGAGCAGAAGTTCACTAAGGAGCAGGGAGCGATACGTGAGCAGCTACAGGTGAACTGATTGCGCAGGACTGAAGTCATGTACCATGTAGTCATGTCAGTTGGTGTTTTAAGGAAATATATATTTATTTAATTGGAAAGAAGCAAGATGTTTTATTGACAGCAGAAGTCATTTACAAGTTTTGGCTGTAATTAAGAGGAAATGTATGTGATGATAAAATTCCACCATACAAATGGAACAGTAAATGTGTTGAAAGTAATTTAATTGACATTAACTTACCAGTGTTGTTAATTAAATGAGGTTTTGTGTGTGTGTTTAATGAAGCATGTCTTCCACATTCAGGTTCACATTCAGACCATCGGCATCCTGGTGTCTGAGAAATCAGAGCTACAGACGGCCCTGTCTTACACACAGCAGGCAGCGCGACACAAGACAGGTGTGTGTGTGTGTGTGTGTGTGTGTGTGTGTGTGTGAGATAACACATGCTCAGAATTGTGATATTATTGGGGTGATACTCAAAAAACATACCCAGGACAATAGATCATGTGTACAATAGATCATGTTACAACCAAGTATGTCATGTTTGTATTTGTTGTACTGCCTTGATTTAAATAAGAAAACAATAACTGCATTAAAATAATTTCTTTACCAAAATGCAATGAAAACAAAGATCTGATTAGAATCTCAATGGCAAATCGATCTTTTTCTTATGCAAAGTATAATTTGGGTAACACTTTACCATAAGGTCCATTAGTTAACAACATTAGTAAACATGAACTAAGAATGAACAATACTTCTACAGCATTTATTAATCTTAGTTAATGTTAATTTCAGCATTTACTAATGCATTATTAAATCACATGTTGTGTTTAACATTAGTTAATGCACTGTGAACTAACAAGGAACAACTGTATTTTCATTAACTAACATTAACAAAGATGAATAAATACTGTAATAAATGCATTGTTCATTGTTTGTTCATGTTAGTTAGTTAGGTAAACAAATGACACCTTATTGTAAAGTGTTACCATAATTTCTTAATATATTTCTAGATGTTTGTGCTTTGTGCACATGTTCTTGATCCTTGTAATATACTAGCGTGTCCATCTGTGTGTGTTTGTGCAGCAGAGGCAGAAGATCTGAGCTCGCGGCTGCAGGCCAGTAAACAGCGAGTGTCTGAGTTAGAGAGGACGCTGTCTTCAGTCTCCACACAACAGAAGCAGTTTGAGAAGGTACCAGATCCTCTTCATTATCAGCTGCATTTGAACAAAATGACACAGTTCAAGTTCAAAAAGCCTTGTCTGCTTTTTCTGCAGCATAATAAAGAGCTTGAGAAGGAGCGAGACAGTCTACGATTAGAGATCCTCAGGTTTAGGTAAGACCTAAAGACCTTTTTACTCCTCATTCAGAAGCAGGTGTTATATGTGTCCCTGGAGCACAAAACCAGTCATAAGGGTCAATGTTTTGAAATTGAGATGAATTTGATCTGAAATCTGAATAAATAATCTTTCCATTGATGTATGGTTTGTTATGATAGGACAATATTTGTCTGAGATACAACTATTTGAAAATCTGGAATCTGAGGGAGCAAAAAAATCTAAATATTGAGAAAATCTCCTTTAAAGTTGTTCAAATGAAGTTCTTAGCAATGCATATTACTAATCAAAAATGAAGGTTTGATATATTTACGGTAGGAAATTTACTAAATATCTTCATGGAACATGATCTTAATATCCTAATGATTTTTGTCATAAAAGAGAAATGTATAATTTTGATCCATACAATGTATTGTTGTCTATTGCTACAGATATACCTGTGTTACTCATGACTGCTTTTGTGCTGCAGGGTCACATATGTGACCTGTGCTGGCTAAATGAGACACAATGAGCAAATTTTCCTAAACGATGTATGATTCGTTGGAATGGGATGAAAAATGACTGAGCTACACCGTTTTGAGTTCGGCAGAGTCAGCAAAGTCAATTTAGAGAAAAATAGAGTTAAAGTTTTCTGAAGGTTCCAAAGCAAAATCACTCATTGCATCTTTTCCTCCAATTCTTTTCTTTATAATAATACTATATTAATGATCACTATATCACTTTTTGGTTACACTTTATTTCAAGGCGGCCTTGTTACAGTGTAATTATACATTTAAGTAACGAGTAGTATTAATTAACTACATGTACTTGCTAGATGGTTAGGGTTGGGGTTTGAGGTTACTTGCATGTAATTATGCATAATTATATGTTATTATAATAAATACATGTAACAAGGACACCTTAAAATAAAGGATTACCAGCTTTTTTAAATTTTATCTTTGTTATAATAAATAAGAACAGATGCAAAAAAGCAGTAGAACAAATATAAGAAACAAATAATGCGTCACCTTTTTCATTTTACACAAATAATGATAATTTTAGATGTTTAATGACTGTTTTTAGCATGGGATCGCTAGACAAGGCCTTAATGAACTCATTTTTGTGAAATTCAAAAAAAAATTTCCGCCTGTAGCTCAAAATTAGACTCTGCACATTCCGACTCATTTTGCCAGCACGGGTCACATATGAGTGTGTGTTATATGACTATGTTCTGGTGTCTGTCAGTAATGTGAGCGAGGAGTCCAGGCAGCAGAGCTCAGAGCTGTCGGAGCAGCTCAAGCTGAGAGTAAATGAGAACAATGGCTTGAAGCAGGAGGTCGATGAGCTCCGTAAGCGGCTGGAGATGGCTGACAGCATGCTGCAGCAGGTGAGGAGACGCTTTAAACATGTACTGTGCTCATGATGGAGTTCCTGTGATGTGAAATGCCTCTTCTCATCGCTCCTGCAGTTCTCCAGTCAGTCGGGTCCTGCATCTGAACACCATCAGGTTCAGCTCCTCCTGGAGGAAAAGCACCAGGTAGAGGCTCACGCGGCTCAGGTGTGTGCTGCTGTAATTGGGGGCATGTTTGTGTCTGCATTAGTCCTGAACGTCCTCCTGAGTTTCCTGATTTTCTCTCTGTGTGTGTGCAGCTGATGGAGTCGGTGGCTCAGCTGCAGGTGGAGAGAGATCGGTACGCTGTACAGATACAGGAGGAGGGACGCTTGTGGAAGGACAAAACAGAGCAGCTTCTGTCTCAGGTTAACATACACACACATACAGTATTGCAAACAAAATTGTTGTTATGTACTATACAGTATATATTTAGAAAATATTTACATGTATATACATTTATATATTTATATTCTTATATTTTATATAATATTTTATTTTATATTATTATATATTTAATATATAAACATAAAATTTTAGCACGTACATGCATGTGTTTGTATTTATATTATATACACAATAAATATACACAGTATACACACAAATATTATATAAACAAAAACGTTTATTTTGGATGTGATTAAGCACATTTTAATACACCTAAAATGATTTTGGGGTAATTTTATAGGGGAGTGAATTTGCATAGAAAAAAAGAAATAATAATAATAATGCAAACCATCCTTTTAGGGCTGAACAATTTGGAAAAAAAATAATTTTTCTGATTGTGATTTAAACCAGGGTTATTATAGTTAACTAAATCTAAAACCATAAAAAGCTCTTGTTACTTGAAATTAAATTAAACTTCAACTGAAAAAAACCCTTGAATTTATTTTATTTCTGCTACTAAAGTCATTTTCATTTTATTTAATATCTTAAAAAAACATTTTTAAATAAAAATGACAGCAAAAATTATAATGAAAACAGGAAAAATAAAATAACTAATAAAAATTTAATCTATTTCAGAATATTAATAAAAACTTAAATAGTATCTCACTATTTCACAAAAAAAATAAAAATAAAACAATAAGACACATTTGAACAGTGATATGATAAACATGTAACATCTCATATTGCTGCTGTTTAGACATCCAGACACAAAAATAAGGTGTTCAAATTTGGGGTTCTCTCTTTACAAGAACAAATTCAAACCTCTTTCAGTAACCATAAAGTAAACAAACAGGCCACAATCCCACTGTTTTTGACCCTTTTAATATGGCTTTAAAATAATCATAATTCTGATTTTTATTGTGATCTTTATTAAAGAATGAAACTAAATAAGAATTATTACTTTTGTAATAATGTTGTCTAAAAAAAAAAAAAATCAATATAATAATATTTGATGCGTGTGTTGTCTGAGCGTGTGTAATGTGTGTGTGCGCGTGTGTGTGCATGTGTGTGTGTGTGTGTGCGTGTGTAATGTGTGTGTGTGTGTGTGTGTTGTGTCTGTGCGTGTGTTGTCTATGCGTGTGTAATGTGTGTGTGTGTGTGTGTGTTGTGTCTGTGTGTGTGTTGTCTATGCGTGTGTAATGTGTGTGTGCGCGTGTGTGTGCATGTGTAATGTGTGTGTGTGTGTGTGCGCGTGTGTAATGTGTGTGTGTGTGTTGTGTCTGTGTGTGTGTTGTCTATGCGTGTGTAATGTGTGTGTGCGCGTGTGTAATGTGTGTGCGCGTGTGTAATGTGTGTGTGTGTGTGCGCGTGTGTAATGTGTGTGCGCGTGTGTAATGTGTGTGTGTGTGTGCGCGTGTGTAATGTGTGTGCGCGTGTGTAATGTGTGTGCGCGTGTGTAATGTGTGTGCGCGTGTGTAATGTGTGTGTGTGTGTGCGCGTGTGTAATGTGTGTGTGTGTGTGTGTGCACGTGTGTAATGTGTGTGTGCGCGTGTGTAATGTGTGTGTGTGTGTAGGTGCGTCTGATGTCAGAGGAGCGTGACAGCACTGCTGCTCAGATTCAGGAGCTGCAGGAGAAGATCACAGAGCTGGAGAACACTGCAGGTACGAGACACGACATACACAGCCTTTACGTCACATTCTCATTGATCATGATGCACTAAAGAACCAAGAAAACAAAACACAGACCAGTTAGCTTTTTTCATCATGTGTCCAGAAAGAACATTCAGGTTTCGAGTGAGGAAACACATTTCAGACAGAAACATGACAGGCTTGTGTTGTGTCCGCAGCTCTGATGAGTAAAGAGCAGGAGCCTCAGGCCGTGTCACAAGCCCTGGGCCCTTCAGAAAGTGAACTGGCCCTTCAGGAAGCCATCAGGAGCCTTCAGCAGGAGCGAGACGCTCTCAGTCTGCAGCACCAAGCACAGGTGACCTACACTGACCATGTGACGCATGCTTTGTCACGCATTTATACTGGAGTGCCTTTGCTCTTAACAAAAATTAAACAAGAATTTTGAAACTGACATCATCCAGTGTTTAGATTTTTGTCCTAGAAATGTATGCAAATTAGCGCATATTTCATTAAATAATGACTCGTTAGCATTGTAATACAAAAAAGTGTTTGCAATTATTAATGTAATCAACCAGCTGGGTAATTAAGGCCATAACTATTAGTTTTTTTGTTAGTTTTTTACCCTATTCACCTAAGGTGTCTCACCTTAAACATTTCAAATGAATATTAAGTAATTAAAATAATAATAATAAATAAAAGTAGTTAAAGAGCTGAATGTTTGCATACTGTTTAAGTTATGAATTTACATGGTTTTACTGGATAAGGATTATAAAATAAACACATACTCTCAGTTTATACTCAATAACATTTTATAGCATGGCATAACTAGAAAAACTGATATTAATTCTAAAAAATATATATATAATTTGTATTAGTGCTGTTAAACGATTAATCGCATCCAAAATAAGAGTTTTTGTTTACATAATATATATATGAGTGTGTGCTGTGTATTTTTATTATGTATATATAAATACATACACATGCATGTATATATTTCAGAAAAGTGTTGTGTATATATATGAAATATATTTATTTATAATATAAATGATATGAATATAAATATAGACATGAAAATATTTTCAAAATATATCCATGCATGTGTGTGTATTTATATATACATAATAAATATACTCAGTGCTCACACATATATTATGAAAACAAGCACTTTTATTTTGGATGTGATTTAATCACGATTAATCGTTTCACAGCACTAGTTTTTATATAAAAAATATTTTTATATGTGTAATTTTTTTAATCAACTTAAATGACATGCAGATTTTTCTACACAAACAGTTGTTGGGGATAAATTAAAATTAGAAAACAAATACTCTGAAAGGTAAAATGTTTCTCCTTTTGTTCAACTTTAAATTTAGTCCACTTTACATTGACACTAGCAAACCTAAAATATATAATATAATATAATATCATATGTGTCCCTGCAGCACAAAAGCAGTCATGAGTAACACAGATATATCTGTAGAAATAGCCAACAATACATTGTATGGATCAAAATTATACATTTCTCTTTTATGACAAAAATCATTAGGATATTAAGATCATGTTCCATGAAGATATTTTGTTAATTTCCTACCATAAATATATCAAAACTTCATTTTTGATTAGTAATATGCATTGCTAAGAACTTCATTTGAACAACTTTAAAGGTGATTTTCTCAATATTTAGATTTTTTTGCTTCCTCAGATTCCAGATTTTCAAATAGTTGTATCTCAGACAAATATTGTCCGATCATAACAAACCATACATCAATGGAGAGATTATTTATCCAGCTTCAGATGATGTAGAAATTTCAATTTCAAATAATTGACCCAGGGTCACGTATCTTATTGAATACTTGTTTTGTCTTATTTTAAGTCATCTGAAGTCATCTTGTAGCCCCCTGATTGAAAACCACTGTTAAGTTGCATCTGTTTTTAACCGTAACTTTTAGACATGCATTTGAAATATGATGTATCACAACTGTAAATAACATAAGTATAAACTTATTAAACAATGTGTGGTGTAAATGTTGAAATGCAGCATGGAGACATTTAGACCTGTAAAGGCTGACAGAAACGTATTATGAAATCAGACACTCATTACAGAGGTATTTAGTGCTCTATTGTGTCCTGTAGGTGCGAGACAATGAGCAGCTGAGCCGGCTGGTGCAGGAACAGGAAGTGAGGATGGAAGAACTGGAGAGACAGGCAGAGCGGGCCGCTGAAGTGTCTCAGGATCGGCTCCAGATTCTGGAGGACGTCCAGAGCAACAAGGCCACCATCAGCAGAGCCCTGGCCCAGAACCGAGACCTCAAAGACCAGCTGGCCGAGCTGCAGAACGGCTTCGTCAAGCTGGTGAGGGGCTCTAGCGACAGATGATGACTTACGTACGTTAACCCCTGACCTCTGACCTCTGACCTCTGTCCTCCTCCAGACCAATGAGAACATGGAGCTGACCAGCGCTCTGCAGTCCGAGCAGTACATCAAGAAGGAGATCGCTCGTAAGATAGGTCAGCTGCAGGAAGACCTGCACAATGCCAAAGAACAGGTTTGTGTCTGCATAGAAACCAAAGGAGAAGATGTTGTCTTGAAGCAGGGCTTGATGAAGAGCTAATAATTAGATCCAATGGGAAAATTAAAAATAAAAATCTTGATATAGCTTATTGCAACGCAAGCAGCTGATAATCCTTTAACAATAAATCTGGTGGTTGGTTCACAGTAAATGGAGTGCGTTTTGGGAAATCAATATGCTATTGGTTCACTTCATGCATTTGCATAATTTCCAAGATTTTGTGTGGACAGCATTTCATCAGTATTTAACCAAAAATAAAAGCTTGAGGATTTAAAATGTTTAAAACGCCAGGGTTTGAAAGTACAGAATTTAAGACAGAAAAAAACAGTATTGTGGCATTTAGTGTAAAATAAAATGATCTAATATATATATATTTTTTTCATTTCACAGTAGAATTGTAATTTACGGCAGTAATATGTTGCTTCATTTTTATTAGTTAAAGCATTAATAATAACTATTATTATTATAACAACAATAGTAATAATTGTATAATTATTATAATATTTAATAATGATTCAATCCAGCTACAAAGTCTAAATAAATCACTTACTTTAAAAAACATTATATATTTTATTTGTTTACTTGCATGTCATGTGAATATTAACACACATCAAAGAGCCGTGAGTATGTGAATGCATTATTAAATTATTGAAATATGACTTTAAAACCTCAGGGGGACATCAAATAAATATTTTGTATGAAATATGTATTTTTAGTATCATTGCCATACTAAATAGTCTTTATTAGTATTTTGAATCACAATTAATTTTTGTGTTTTCCGTTTTCATTTTAATTATAGTTAAAAATTGTCATTTTGTTGTTTTCATCATTTTTAGTCTTTTGCTTTTTCTATATAATTCTATATAGTATTTATTAAATGTTATTTCAGTTTTAGTTATTTTAGTACATCAAATTGAACTAATTAAAATTAGAAATGTTGCCTTGGCAATCAATAGAATGTTTATATTATATCAAAAATATATATAATGGTTTTTTTTTTATTGCTGTCAAATGATTAATCGCATAAAAAATAAGTTTTTGTTTACATAATATATTTGTGTGTACTGTGTATATTTGTTATTCATATATAAAAACACATGCATGTATATATTTCAGAAAAATGTTGTTTATGTATTAAATATACTTATTTATAATATAAATTATATGAATATAAATATAGATGTTAATATTATCAAAATATATACTGTGTGTGTATTTATATATACATATATATATATATATATATATATATATATATATATATATATAAAATACACATACATATACACACACATTATAAATATACACAGAACACACATATATTATACAAACAAAAACTTATTTTATTAATCGTTTGACGGCACTAATTTTATTTTATTCTGTATTCTGAACATAAATTTTATTTCAGTAACAATTTTCTAAATGGTTTTAATTGTAGTTTTGGGTTCACTGTAATAGCCCTGCCATCTAATATCCTGTGAAGCCGATATGACAATGAATTTAAAAACAACAACATCAAGTAAGCATTTCGTGTCCAAAGAGTCTAGCTGACAAAACAAGTTTGGGAACCTTTGTCTGAAAGGGACACAGATTTTTGTGCAGCTGTAGTGTTTGCGCTCCTAACCCGACCGTGTGGTCTTCCTCCCATCAGCTGCAGGAGAAGTGTGGAGAGCTGGCGTCTGCGCAGGAGCAGCGGGATCAGTATCTGTCTCACCTGCAGCAGTACATGGCTGGATACCAGCAGCTGGTGACGGAGCGAGAACATCTGCAGCATCAGTTCCTGCAGCAGGCGCAGCTGATGGACCGGCTGCAGCACGACGAGGTGCAGGGCAAAGTGCAGCTGGAGCAGAGTCACGTTCAGCTGCAGGAGGCGCAGGTAAACACTGTCACATGACCATCTCCCACCCTACCATTAAACACTGCTGTTGTCCAAAATATTGATTTTTTTTTTATGCATATCGATTTTATATATTGGAATCTTTTTTTCTTTGTTTTCTAGCTGAGCACGCTCTATCTTTTCTCTGATGTCAAGCTGACACACACCGAGTGTGCTTTTTAATTAAAGACTGTATAGTAGAGATGCACCGATGGCAATTTTCTTGGCCAATTCAGATTTTTTTTTTTTTTTTTTTTAAGGGTGATCTGCCAATACCGATTTTTGCCAATTCTGATCTTCTTTCTAAGAACTATAATTATTTATTTGACCCTCTAACTCTAGCACTCTCTATTCTAATTCTATTCTTAAAAACAAATACTAACACTAGCTTTTCTAATCTTTTTGTTTTCTATCTATTTGGTTTCTTTTTATTATTATACAATTAACAAAAGCAAAAAGGCCTCTAACAGTAGCTTGCTCTATTCTTTATCTGTTTTCTTTTAAATATATAATAAAAAAAACAACAACCTTGCTACTTGTACTGCGTTAAGCTAACTGAGACTTGTTATAGTGTAATCTGCTAAATGACTAAATGTAATTGACAGCGTATACAAACACAAATCTGTACTTTTTTTTTCTATGCAAAAAAATGTACTTAATTTATTAAACATTAGTTCCCTCGATCTGGACTAGGTTACAGGTATTCTCTATAAATGCATTTACACTGCAAAATTTCAAATGCATAAATTAGTTTTGATAAGATTAATGTTTTTAAAAAAAAAACAATTTAAACCTACAAATAAGAAATGTTGGGAAAAATGCAATGATACTTTTAAATATGAAACCAAACCACAAACATCAGAGAACATGTGAGTGTTTCACTAAATAATATTATTATGAAACATTACCTTAAGATCTCAAGGAGGAGATTTTGTGTTCTTTGCTGAATCTGTATTGTTGTATCAATTCAGTTCACATTTATTTGTGCTGATTTTCACGATGCAAATCATTTCAGATCAATGAGATATTTCATTAATATGTTGAATCAAGGGTTTAACTCTTGGAAATGAAGACATTAAATCATTACTCATTAATTATTACATCCTGCTACAAAAGTAAAAATAATGAATAATTACAATTGTGAAATAAATAATTTAGTAAAACAAATCGTAAATAATTTAATAAAGTAAAATAATATACTTTTTATTGTACAGTCAAATTCTGCTTTTAAAATATTATTATTATTATTAGTATTACTTTTACTATATAAATCAAATGTTATGCTCTTAATGTTGTGGCAGTTTCTTCCGGTGGTAAATGATATCAAATATCAATAATTTTCAAGGTCTTGTATTGAAGTTAGAATTCCAGTTTTGTGCCAACACTTAAAGAAACACATGTAAATGAGCTCTGTTGTGATTGGATGACATTTCTGCCTGTGAAATGAGCAACAGCCTCCAGAAAGTGGTTGAGGTGTAAATATGTGCCCCCTGCAGGAGAAAGTGATGCAGCTGGCCAGAGATAACGAGGAGCTGAAGACGGAGGTGCAGGACCTGCTCAACAGCTCTGCTCTGAACATCTCTCACAGAGACGACGGTGAGTCCCGCTTCACACCGAGAAACATCTGCTTCACAATAACTGTACTGATGATTACTGTCCCTGCTGATGTTAAAAGGTGATGGCTTGGAGAGTCATTCTCTCCCAGAGAGCTTCCAGAAGTCACACATCGTCATCCCAGAAGACTTTGACAGCAGAGAAGAGATGGTGAGTTGACACAAAATTTGCCGCATTTGAATAGACTCGTGTGGATTTGGAGATTTACAGATATAATGGAGTTTTTTGAGCTTCGCCTGACATGTTTTCTTTATTAAATGTTAAGTTTCCCTCAGAAGTGAATTCTTCTTTTCCTCTGGTTGTAGGAGGAGTTTATTCACTCTGCTCTGTCGCTTCTGGAGGAAGAGCGAGATGAGATGAGCCGCCGGTTCGAGGAGGAGAGGAGACTTCATCACGCTATCCGACAGCAGATGATGGCCATGAGCCACGAGCATCCTCATCCTCATCCTCACAGCACAGGTGCTTCACTGCACTCAAATCACACAGACTATTCTATTTTGGGTTTTAATAAACTCTTTAAGACATTTGAGACCTGTAGTTTGAAAACCGGCTTTACACATTAAGATTTTTAAAAATGTTTTTGAAAGAAGTCTCTTCTGCTCATCAAGGCTGCATTTATTAAAATATTGCAATTCAAAACAGCCGTTTTCTCTGTGAATATCTGTTGAATTGTAATGTATTTCTGTGATCTGCAGCTGTATTTTCAGCATCATTACTCCAGTCTTCAGTGTCACATGATCTTCAGAAATCATAATAATATACTGATTTACTGATCAACAAACATTTCTGATTATTATCAATGTTGAACACAGTTGTGCTGCACAATATATTTGTGGAACCCATGATATACTACACTAAAAACAAAGAAATTAATATATTTTTTTAGTATATTTAATATATTTTTCACATTTTGACATTAAAGACACTTATAATGTTACAAAAGGTTTATATTTCAAATAAATGAAGTATATGTTTGTTAAAGAATCCTGCAAAATATATCACAGTTTCCACAAAAATATTAAGCAGCCAAAACATTGATAATAGTTTGTGTCCCTGGAGCAGAAAAGCAGTCTTAAGTCGCTGGGGTATATTTGTAGCAATAGCCAACAGTATTGGTCAAAATTATCCATTTCTCTTTTATGCCAAAAATCATTAGATATTAAGTAGAGATCATGTTCCATGAAGATATTTTGTACATTTCCTAAAAAATTATCACTTTTTCCTCGAAAAATTGACCCTTATGACTGGTTTTGTGCTCCAGGGACACATTTGTTAATTTTAAAATGCACAAAAGAAAAGCATCCAAAATGTCAAACTTTTGTTGGTTGGTGTAGGTGATCTAGCTATAATGTTACTCTGTGGTTTGTAGGAGGCTCTGACGGGGTTCCGGTGGAGGTGCACGAGGCTCTGCGGGGAGCGATGGAGAAACTCCAGGAGCGTTTCACAGCGCTCATGCAGGAGAAGGTGGATCTGAAGGAGCGAGTGGAGGAGCTGGAGCACCGCTGCATTCAGCTGTCAGGAGAAACAGACACCATCGGTGAGACGCAGCTGATATACTCATGAAGCTCCTCTGCTATTGTGTGTCAAAACACATGAAGCGCAGGACGCCTCCACCTGCTGTATTTCTCATTTATACTACTGTCATGTCTAAATATAGGTTTGTCTAGTTATGCTATTTATATTTAGTTAAAAAATATACATTTTAATACGTAATAGTAATATTATTAATAGCAATTTTATCAATTAAAAAATTAAAAAAGAAAATCCAACAATCTATAGTCAATATAAACCTTTATACTACTACTCAGTTTTAAACTTATTCTATTTAATTAATAATATTCATATTCATAAGTAAAATAATACTATTTATAGCAATATTGTTTTAAAATATTAATAAAACACGGGTAATACTATATAGTCAATATAAATGTTTCTAGTTGTGATCAGTTTTAAACTTGCTATTTAATTAATAACAATAATAATAAGTACTAATAATTAATACTATTAATATTTAATATATGAATTTAAATGTTTTAAAAGGAAAAATTACTACTATATTCAATATAATTTTTTGTACTTGTGCTCAGTTGTAAACTATTTCTGATTAATTAATAATTTGCCCATATTTAGTAATAATATCACAGTAATGAACATGCACGGTATTATCACTTCATAACACAATAAATATTTGTAGATATCTTTGTAGATATTTTTTAATGCACTTTCCATCAAACGACTTCAAATAAAGGCTTTTTTACTTTGCTCGTGTTTACACTTACACATGTCTAAACTAAATTATGCCAGCCTAGAGAAGATATCTAGATATTGGTTAAAAATTATCTGATTCTTTATTGTTGTTCTTTTGTTCCTTTGCACAATTGTGACCGGTGGGATAATGTGTATACTGAATATTTCTGCAGTCATAAAAATTGTTATATATCTTAGCCCAGCTATTTGAAACTATTGGATCACATTCTAGGTTTACAGTGATTGTGAATGCTGTTGTTGTGTGTGTGTGTGTGTGTAGGTGAATACATCGCGCTGTATCAGAACCAGAGAGCCATCATGAAACAAAGACACTATGAGAAGGAGCAGTACATCAACATTCTGGCCAAAGACAAGGAGGAGATGAAGGTACGAGGAGCAGCTGTGTGATGGAGTGATGAAGTGATGTCTGTGGTGTGATGTTAACCTGTGTGTGTGTGTGTGTGTGTGTGTGTGTGTGTCAGGCGAAGCTAGCGGAGCTGCAGGATCTGGTCATGCGTCTGGTGGGCGAGCGTAACGAGTGGTACAGCAGATACATGAGTGCCGTTGGTAACCCTGACCTCCTGTCCTCCGGAGGAGAGCAGCTCCTTCCCGCAGACGGACACACGGACAGCCCAGGTGCTACAGCACAGTCACGCTCATACAAACACATACTGATTCAGTTCATTCAGCAAACCAGTTCAACCACAGGCGGCTACACTTTCAGAAGTGTTCATCAGTCCTGGAAAAGTTGTAAACATTTTTATAGTCAATATCAAGTACTATAGTAATAGTCCTATTATTAATAATAATCATTAATACTACTGATAGTAAAAAAATATATATATATTTGAACTAAAAGTAAAATTTCTATAGCCAATATCAATATTTCTAATTATGCTCAGTTTAAAACTATTTCAGTTTAATTAATAATAGTCATATTAATAAATAGTGCTGTCAAACAGTTAATCGCATCAAAATAAAAGTTTGTGTACATAATATATATGTGTACTGTGTATATTATATATATATAAATACACACACATGCATGTATATATTTATGAAAAATGTTATTTATATATTAAATATATTCATATGAATATGAATAAATACATGTAAATATTTCCAAAATATATGCTGTATGTGTGTGTATTTATATATACATAATAAATAAATATTATATAAAGATATTTAGTAAATTTCCTACCGTAAATATATCAAAACTTAATTTTTGATTAGTAATATGCATTGCTAAGAACTTCATTTGAACAACTTTAAAGGAGATTTTCTCAATATTTAGATTTTTTTGCTCCCTCAGATTCCAGATTTTCAAATAGTTGTATCTCAGACAAATATTGTCCGATCATAACAAACCATACATCAATGGAAAGATCATTTATTCAGCTTAAATCTCAATTTCAAAAAATGGACCCTTGACTGATGACTGGTTTTGTTGTCCAGGGTCAGATATTTAATGCAATCGTATGTTTATAGTCTTCAAGTTCCATCAGTTCAAGTTAATCTATCTGTTTTATTCAGTCATAACTGGATCCCTTTGTCCATATCAGGGATTTCCTGGAGCGTCGTCAGTCTATTACTTCTGCGATGCATGCGTGTAGTTTCTGCGTAAGAGCGCCCCCTGGCTTCCAGTATGAATTAAACAGTCATTACATTACGTGTGTACGCCGTAATGCTCACAACAACCTATTTTGGGTGAAAATAGGAAAGATAATACTTTTCTCTAAAGAAACAGGATTCCCTGAATTATCCTCATTGATATTATCGCAATAAATAACAGAAATATCGTGATATATTTTTAAGCCCATATCGCCCATCCCTTGCTGATTCTGTGTTGTTTTGCTAAAATGTTCCGTCTTCACTCAGCCGTTCTGGACCTGAGCACAGCGGTGGAGGCGTCTACAGCGCCTCAGTCCAGTACTGACCCACAGAGTCGATCCCAGAGTCCCGAGAGGCCTGGATCTGCACCGGACGGCCCGTCCCTGAGGCCCAAAGAGGACGGCACGGCCCGCCAAATCATGCAGCTCCTGCAGGAGATCCAGAATCCTCAGTCCAGACCCGCTCACTTCCTGGGAGAAAACCCCTGCATCCCGTTCTTCTACCGGCCAGACGAGCACGACGAGGTCAAGATCCTGGTGGTCTGAAAGCGTCCGGCGGGCCCAATCTGAACCGTACCTGCTTGGCTTCTGGAGAGAGCCTTTGACGAAATGGACTCACGTATTAAATGGGTTTTCCCTCTTTGTTTCTACAGCGAATAAGAGAGATTTGATGACTTCTGAAGCTCTTCGGCTCCGTTTGGTTTGTGTGTAAACCAGTTATCCATAAGAATATCAGTTTTTGCTGCTCTGTGTCTTTCCCGTCACCCATTTGTCCTCTTTCACTTTATCAAATAAGTGCAATAGACAGCTGACAGATCAGTGATTCATATCAGTATGATTCATTGATTCAGATCGTGAACACCTTACATAATGAACTCGCTCACTAACTAGGGTACAGTAATGAGTAATATTGATATGATAAAGCAGATCTGGACTGAAATGATGAAGTGTTTTCTGAGAAAATCAGATTATGAAGTGTTTGTTCGGTTGCAAAGCATGTAGGGCAGAGTATTGAGAAGGAAATGAATCGGATCAAATGAATCATTCGATCTGAATGTGCTTTATGCATCACATTGTAGGTTAGAATCGAGCCGAGAGGGTTCAGTGGACACAAGAAGTTAAAACAGAGTTGTTTTGCTTTCCTAATTGGAATTTATTGAAAGATGTCATTATAATCTCATCCCTACAAACACTCGAGCACCTTGTGTTTTTTCCAGAGCGCGTGACGCCGAAGCTTTCGAGATGTTGGCGATTGTTTGCGGTTAACTCTATGACGCTAGCATCCATCAGCCGAGAGTTTGGAGTGGCGTTTGTATGTGGCGTGAATGATATGAGAGCTGTATATTAGAGAAAAAGATTTGTAATAATTCCTCTTAACGTGAGCAAAGCTTGAACGGTGAGTTCATTCATTAACATCCATCACTCTCATCAGATTTGGCAACACTTGTACCCGCAGCTACACCTTTAAAGAGTGTGATGCATTGTGCATGCCTTATGCTCTTTAGAAGAGTATGCATATCAATCTACAGGTATTTACAAAATCATTCAACCGATTCTGAAGTAGAATGCATTGTGCATTGCTCTCTAATGCACTATATTTGCAGTGTTCTGTATCTGAAGAACATGCATGCGTGTTGATGGACTCTGAAGCTTCTGCATCTTTTCTATCTGCGCTCTCCATGTATGAATATATTTTCCAGTGATTCTTTTGGGCGTGGGCTTTAATCAGACGTTGATTGTTTTGCAGAAGCTGCACCGCGAGCTTGTTCATGTAACAGACGTGTAAATAGTGTAACTGTGTATCATACTGTATATTGACTGGGGGATGCTTGCGTTTGCTTGCTGAAGAATCTAGTGCGGAGAGAGGACGGGATGTTTGTGTGCTTTCATACTACGGCTGAACTAAAGGAGAATTCTATTTATTTGGGATAATTACACACTAATCTGTTTTAATCTAGACTGATGGAACACAATGAAGGAATAATGAGTAGTTTGAGCAGAAATGCTTCTGTGGTGATTTTCCTCCTAAATAAACCTGATTGAGCAAAATGAAGCCGTTTTATGTCTGCAGTTCATGATTTGGGAATCGGATATGATTTCATTGTCTGTTGGGGTTGACACGCAGCACAAGTATTTGAAGTATTTGTTGTATATTATGATAATTTACTGCTAAAACTCTTGTAATAAGCGTTCTTTTAATGACCTCGCTGAGAGACTACATTCAATGTTTCCACATGAGATAAAAAAAACATGCTTTGGTCAATTCTAAGTAACAATGTCATAAGACATAAAAGTTGAAATTGATATATTAATTGACATTTTTTTGCCTTTATAAAAGTTACATTAATACAATTTTTTTCTTATGTGGCAGCAATGACCTTCCATAGAAATACATCAGCACAGAGAAGAAAACTACACTCAGCATTTCATTTCTTATATTTGACTTGTATGCTAAAATAACTTTTAAATTCTCTGAAGACAAGAAAAACGACACAAAAACAACGTCTTGTTACACTGAACTTTAATGATAAACTCATCCGAGCAGAGACAGAGCAGGACACGTTACACACATTCACGCGTTACACACTCAGTATTGTAACACCTTCCTGTCCAAACACAGAAAGAGGCCTGGTTTATTCCTCCGCACACTCCATTTCATAAGCTTCATTTAAATAAATCACTTACCCATAATAATTTAATATTCAATATTCATACATGTGGACTAGTCTCTAAACAGTGGAAGCACAATTTGCATAAATGCACCACAAAGATACGCAACACACTTAAGATACAGTATGTCCATGACAAACTCTTAAATAACAGTAAATCTTTTCCAGTTAGTGGGTTTTACTAAGACTCGGAGTGGATTCTGGGAAGGTTTGGTGCGGATGTTGAAGACAGAAACACACTATTGATATACGGTACAGCTGAAACTGTCTGGTCATGCCACAACGTCAACTATCAGCAACAGGGGCCTTATTATATTTATAATTATTACAACAAACGACAGAATTACAGTCCACCGCTTTTGTGTTCATATTTTCTCATTTTCAACAAAACGAAAACAAAAAAAGCTGGAATGTTTTCTATGCATAGACCAGCAGTGATATTTAATGTTTTGATTTTGCTAGATCTTGATTTTCATAACGAATCTTAAATTACAGACTTGAGATACATTTGCGTAATTTCAATGCACAGGGACAGTTTGTCCACACACACATGAAAAATGTCCATTGGTGGTGCTTTAAGCTATTTTTAATGTCCCAGAAAAAAAAAAATCACGTTTTTATCCAATAAGACACGATCTCGGAATCTGTCATTCAGTTTGGGGTTTGATTGATGCGGTGGAATCGACGTGCTTACACTAAAAATTGCTTACAGCACCTTTAATAATATGTGGCTATGTTCAGAATATCATACTAGGCTACTGTTACTATTTCTGCAGTATATAGTATGTACACTAGTGTGCAAATGATCTGTATGAATACACACATTACTGACTACTTTTGCAAAAATGTGCAAATTTAAAATGCAAAAAAACTAATTTTTCTTGCTGAGTTAAACATGCCTTGAGTCGATAATGTAGCATACTACTGTTTAGCACTGAATAGCGCACTTCTGCATGCTATTTGTTAAAAATAGTAAGCAGTATACAGTACTTACTGTACATCAAGTATTCAATTCCAAACACAGCCTGTGTGTGAAAAACCATCCAACGCTCAACAGTCTTCAGCATCAGTCTATACTCCTTTATTAAATCAGTTGTAAACACACACGCATCTCCCCGAGCTCGAGAACGTCTGTTCACCCTAAAACTGCACTACTGTGTTTAAAATGACATGGACGTGCGATCAGCATAGATCCGACTGACCGCTGAAGATATTGCACTCTCTAATTCAATCCAGCCCCACCAAAGGTTCAGATTCACTAATGAATGAATGATTTGTGAGCATTATCACTGAAGGTGAACACACGTCCTCGTACCTTAGAGCGTTTCCATAAAATCCCTCTTTTAGAGCTTTTTTCAATAGCTAAACATCCTTTTAAACTGAAAAAGAGACGAGAATGATTTTTTGCAGTGTGGGGAATAAATGTCTTTGGAAGATAAAAGAAAAAGAAGAATGCTGGGGAACCAAATAGTTTTGGGTCCCATTGACGTTCACTGTATTGTTTGTTCATACTATGGAAGTCAATGGGACCCAAAACAGTTTAGTTCTTCATATTATTTTCTTTTGTTTTCCAAGGAAAAATAAAAATTGTACAGGTTGAAAACACCATTTTTGAGTGAATAATACCTTTAACAGGGATTTCTAGGAGATTTGATGGTTGTGATACTGGATCTCCACAATGAGCTTGAAGGTTGATGGAGGTTTAACCAAAGAGAGGAACTGGCTGCTCAAACCCAGGATGCAGGAAGCTTTCCGGGTTCCTCCGGGTTCTTTTGCTTGTGTTCGTGTTGTGCTGGTGGGTTTGGCTTGTTTTATTCGATGTGGGGAGGAACAGAAGAAGAAAATGATGCTAAGGGTTGCTCTCGGAGCGAGAAGGGCCGCCTGTGTTTGACCGGCTGAGCCATGAAAGCAGAGAAGAAAGAAAGAGAAGAGTAAGCATCGAGACAAATGAAGCTCAGCAGATTGACAGGAGAAACTGTCCTCAGAGTCACACGGAGAGAAGACAAACCCCAGTATATTTACCAGATTCAAACCTTTCAATTACTAACATTAATTAAAACACTTCAATATTACATAATAGTTCACGTTATTCATTTAGAATCAAGTAGAAATGTCATATACGTAGTGCCCACACAAACTATTTGTTCAATAAAGTCCCCTAAAATGTCTAAATGTCAATCATTGTGTGAAAAATTCTGCAGGTTTTTAACACTTTTCAGATTATTTTGGAATCTCTATGTATTTTAATTATAAAATGTTTTTATTTAATATTTAAATCTTATTTTCGTTCATATTTATTTTTATTAGTTTTTTTTTAAATAGGCTATATATAGTACTCTCGCTCTAGAATACTTGATTCTGATTGGTCAATCACTAATTTAGTGTGCAAAATGCCTAAATAAATAGTGCTCATCGATTAATTTTTAATGATTCCATTACAATAACTCAATTTTAATAAACATATTAACAAATACAATGCAACAAAAATATATTTAACTGTAACCTTCAACAAAAACATTTAACTTTCAATCTAATCAATCGAATGTAATGTAATTTAGACATTTAACTGCAAGTTATTTTAGTGCTGAGGGAGAGACTCGTGATTCAGAGAGAGAAAGACTCGTGATTCAGAGAGGGAAAGACTCGTGATTCAGAGAGGGAAAGACTCGTGATTCAGAGAGAGAAAGACTCGTGATTCAGAGAGGGAGAGACTCGTGATTCAGAGAGGGAGAGACTCGTGATTCAGAGAGGGAGAGACTCGTGATTCAGAGAGGGAGAGATTCATGATTCAGAGAGGGAGAGATTCGTGATAAAGACTCGTGATTCAGAGAGGGAGAGATTCGTGATTCAGAGAGGGAGAGATTCGTGATAAAGACTCGTGATTCAGAGAGGGAGAGATTCATGATTCAGAGAGGGAGAGATTCGTGATTCAGAGAGGGAGAGATTCATGATTCAGAGAGGGAGAGATTCGTGATAAAGACTCGTGATTCAGAGAGGGAGAGATTCGTGATTCAGAGAGGGAGAGATTCATGATTCAGAGAGGGAGAGATTCGTGATAAAGACTCGTGATTCAGAGAGGGAGAGATTCGTGATTCAGAGAGGGAGAGATTCATGATTCAGAGAGGGAGAGATTCGTGATAAAGACTCGTGATTCAGAGAGGGAGAGACTCGTGATTCAGAGAGGGAAAGACTCGTGATTCAGAGAGGGAAAGACTCGTGATTCAGAGAGGGAAAGACTCGTGATTCAGAGAGGGAGAGACTCGTGATTCAGAAAGGGAGAGATTCGTGATTCAGAGAGGGAGAGATTCGTGATAAAGACTCGTGATTTAGAGAGGGAAAGACTCGTGATTCAGAGAGGTAAAGACTCGTGATTCAGAGAGGGAAAGACTCGTGATTCAGAGAGGGAGAGACTCGTGATTCAGAGAGGGAGAGACTCGTGATTCAGAGAGGGAAAGACTCATGATTCAGAGAGGGAGAGACTCGTGATTCAGAGAGAGAGAGATTCGTGATTCAGAGAGGGAGAGACTCGTGATTCAGAGAGGGAGAGACTCGTGATTCAGAGAGAGAGAGATTCGTGATTCAGAGAGGGAGAGACTCGTGATTCAGAGAGGGACAGACTCGTGATTCAGAGAGGGAGAGATTTGTGATAAAGACTCGTGA
Source organism: Barbus barbus (assembly GCF_936440315.1). Classification (NCBI taxonomy): domain Eukaryota; kingdom Metazoa; phylum Chordata; class Actinopteri; order Cypriniformes; family Cyprinidae; genus Barbus; species Barbus barbus. The sequence goes on from NC_136733.1 coordinate 909,353, forward strand.
TTCAGAGAGGGAGAGACTCGTGATTCAGAGAGAGAGAAAGACTCGTGATTCAAGAGAGGGAGAGACTCGTGATTCAGAGAGGGAGAGACTCGTGATTCAGAGAGGGAAAGACTCGTGATTCAGAGAGGGAGAGACTCGTGATTCAGAGAGGGAGAGACTCGTGATTCAGAGAGAGAAAGACTCGTGATTCAGAGAGGGAGAGACTCGTGATTCAGAGAGAGAGAGATTCGTGATTCAGAGAGGGAGAGACTCGTGATTCAGAGAGGGAGAGATTTGTGATAAAGACTCGTGATTCAGAGAGGGAGAGACTCGTGATTCAGAGAGAGAGAAAGACTCGTGATTCAAGAGAGGGAGAGACTCGTGATTCAGAGAGGGAGAGACTCGTGATTCAGAGAGAGAAAGACTCGTGATTCAGAGAGGGAGAGACTCGTGATTCAGAGAGGGAAAGACTCGTGATTCAGAGAGGGAAAGACTCGTGATTCAGAGAGGGAGAGACTCGTGATTCAGAGAGTGAGAGACTCGTGATTCAGAGAGAGAAAGACTCGTGATTCAGAGAGGGAGAGACTCGTGATTCAGAGAGGGAGAGACTCGTGATTCAGAGAGGGAGAGACTCGTGATTCAGAGAGGGAAAGACTCGTGATTCAGAGAGGGAGAGACTCGTGATTCAGAGAGGGAAAGACTCGTGATTCAGAGAGGGAAAGACTCGTGATTCAGAGAGGGAGAGACTCGTGTGGAACTATGGGAAAGTTTATTACCCTTTGGGGGAGTTTGGTGTCGTCTTCTGGCCCATGAGCTCAGGGACCACTGCAGCCAAACATATACGAAACAAAAACAAAAAGAGCCAAAGTAATGAACAGAAATATAGGTGCAGACACAAGCTCATTCCAGAAGATGCAGTTATCATGAGACTCCAGATCACACTTTGGAGAGATAATGCATCCATAAACAGCAGGAAATCAAGCGTCTGCTAGCCAAAAGAAGCTTGAAGATGACAGAAAGTAAAAGTGACAGATGAACGAGCACAAGGTTTGATAAATGCATTTCTTCTAACTTTTCTTGTCAAGCTCGTTCTTTAAGATAAGGAGCATAAACAGTGATGGAAAACTCATCAACCATCTGTCAAAGAGTTTGAGTTCATGAAAATGTTGTTCTAGATCTATGTTTCCTAAATAAGGGCTTTCAAACTTCCAGCTCTCAAGATAAGTATGTTTCCTTTTCTAAATTTTGATTTGACGATGACAGAATTATGTGAAATTAAAAAGGTTAAACTGTGACAGAGGGTTGTAGAGTTTTATGATGTGTGTTAATGTGTGTGTGTGTGTGAGTTGAGGAGTTTGGGCTGGGTGGGCTGTCTGTCACAGGTGTGGGAGGGGCTAATAGTCTAAGAGGGAGGAGTCTTTGGGTGGAGTAGGTGATGCTGGGGGTCGCCGGCTGCCATGGAAACACAGAGAGAAGATGGATGAGTAACACACACACACACACACAAAATTATGTTCGTTAAATGTGAAAGAATTTCGTTCACATGAGAAAGTAAAACTATTTTGCAATGAGAAATAGAATGATTTTTTTCATTGGATTTCATAAAGCATGAAAGCATAATCATTCAGGATATTTAATCTCATAGTTTTGCCAAAGTTGTGAAGCAAATATCTCGTTATAACTTTTTAATAAAATTTATTTTAAATAAATTCATACCTTTATTTATTGAAAAAAAAAAAAAATTAATGGTAATGAAATAAATTCTAAAAATATATAATAATTACTAATAATTATTTAATAATACTAATTATACCTATTGTATAAAAATTCATATATTTATATAAAAAAACAAAACAGCATTTTTGACATTATCTAAACAAAATCAAGTAATCAATTAAATAATTAAATTCTAAAATAAATTATTAAAAAATTTAACATAAATGTAATAATATTATGAATACTTTACATCAAATAAAAATTAAATAAATTATTATTTTATTTATTTATGTGTTTTTGTTTACTCTAAACAAGCAAAGCAGCATTATTGACATTATCTTAACAAATAAAATGCAATTAAAAATTGCTGTGTATTATGTATTACTAATCCATGACTGAAAGATCTGTGCGTAACTGTTGTGTGCTTGATTAATATTGATCCTGTGCAGACAGAGACATGTTTAACAGCATTCAGAGATCACGCCATGACAGAATGAGATGCCATGAAGAGACAAACAACATGGACAAAATGCATCTGACACTTCACCTTTGACCCCACTGTTCGGTTTGACCCTAAAGGTCACATGTGCAGCGTTTGACTAGATGCTTGTAGTGGATTTTATTAAGAGGGATCATAAATAACAATGGCAAAACTGAAATAAAACAAGTGCACAGGGCTGCAGAAGGAAAGGCTTTTCAGATCTTAATTAAACGAAATAAAACCTGATGCACACATTCTGATGTAATGTTTGCACATTACAGCATCTGTTCTGAGACCTGCTGTCCTGGACAAGGATTTGATTGGCTGTTGTCACATTCAGTAATTTAGATCTGCTATAAACATGTAGAAGAATATTCTGTGTTAAATACAGCGTGATATGCTGTTGATTTACCACAGAAGACTCAGTTTGTTAAAACAGACCTGTCTATGGAAACCAACTGCAGGTCACAGAGCTTCGGTTGCATTTAACCAGAACATTCCCCTGTAAAGAGTTCATTATCGTTTAAATATAAGCGTCCCAACAGATCATTTCTGGACTGCTGTATGTGTGCGTGTCGGAGGGTCTCAGAGACAGTCGGTCATGCAGAGGGACAGGGAATGGCGAGAGAACCACAGACGTACCAGAAGCGTTAGTCCTCATTGGTCACTGATTGTAATTCTGTGAAAAATAATCAATATCAGCAGGAGGGGTGAAGCCGGAGCGATGGGAGGAGGAAGAGAGGGATGTGTGAGACACACACAGTTAACATGGAGGAGACAGAAACATCAACACTTCTCCAATCCAAGCTAACCAGAGACTGACGTCCAAAACCTCTGTCTGAAGATTTAACAGCCAATCATGAATTCAAAAGCGTCTGGGATAAGTCAGAATCATCATGATTTATGCAGATTTAGCAATTCAGAGGTTGTGCAGATCATTTATCAGGGACTTCAGCGTTAAAGTTAGGATTTAATACAGGTCAGAATGAAGGGTGTGTGTGTTGCTGTCAGGAAGCAAGCGTTTGCCGTTAGTGTTAGAACGAGTCAAGTCACACACGCAACAGAGGACAAATTCAGCAATGAACACAAATAAAACAGAAACATCCCTCCGGCCGTCCGGTGGACAGTTAGTGAAGCGTCTGTGTGCAGTGTGTGAGGTGCTGACGTGATCCAGACATACATGAGATATGCTGACTGTCAGAGCTGGGTGATACAGGCAAAATATTAAAATTACTGATATTTATAAGCCTTTTGGTGATATTTGATCCAGGTGGATGCTGTACACTGGTGGTGGTTGAGGAGATTCCCCCATTCCATGTAAAGCACTTTGAGTAAAGCACTATATAAATGTAATACATTATTATTATTTTGATGTGCTGTCATTTCAGTTAAACAATCATTATAGGCAAGATTCAAAAAACACATACAGATATGGATAAAAAAATTACAAATTGATTACTTTAACTATCTTTTGCCTATTAAGTAGACCTACAATTTAAGATATTTTTTGAAAGAAACTATTATTGAATTTACTACAAATTCACTATAAATTTATACATACACATATTTATGTATATTTATAATATAAAACTTCAATACTTAAACAACTATTTAAAAATTATATTTTTTAAATTAATATTTAGATCAAATAAATGCAGCCTTGGCGCGCAGAAGAGCTTTCATAAACACAAAAAATTTCCCCCAAAACTTTCAAATGGTAGTGTATTTATGCTAAAACAATGTATGAAAAATGCAACACAGAGATTTCTGTCTCGAGAAAAGGAAGGATCCTGAACCTAGTCTAATGATCCGATCTTTGAACAAATAGGAAATATTGTCACAATATTCACAGTGTTGCACCAGCAAAATCATTGTGAATATTTGTTATATCACCCAGCCCTACTGAGAACACACTGTGCATCGAATGGTTTAAATCTGTAACGTTTGAACGATAATAAGAGAGACTATGGACATCTGAATCTGAACTGATGACACTTTAATAAACAATGAGCTGAATTTGGGTGATGGTTTGCTTATCGTTTAAACGTTGGCATGGTGACCGGTTAACTCACCCACACCACTGCACTTACTCCAGCGGTCAGAGTCTCACACTCCGCGGCTGAGAGCAAACGGATGTTCGTATTAGACTGCAGGACTAGAAGGTTAGTCGTGTCTGAGCATTTCTGAATGCTGCATTGTGTGTCATTTCTGGTGCACTAGCATCATCAGACAGAATCAGTTGTCTTCCATTGGTTGGACAAACATATACTGTAGACCTGCAGATTGCAATTCTATTAGGTGGCGCTAGTGCTGCAGAAATTACACATTTATGCCTCAGTCTGAGTGCATTATGATAGTTTTCCAGCACAAATATGTTATTTCATTAGCAGTTTGTCCTGAGTCTCACCTGGGCACGCTGGGTGGAGCGCGGTTAGGCCGGGACGGGACCTGGGGTGGGGCCCCGCCAAAGGGGTCCGGAGAGGCTCCCGGGCGAGAGGGAAGAGGTGGCCCTCCGGCAGCAGGGGGCCCCGGGGCCGAGCCACGAGAACCTGGGCGTGCCGGAGGCCCCGGAGGAGGGGCCCGTCTCTGAGGGGTCGGGCTGGTCGCTGGAGACCTAACAGAGAAATATTGTTTCTTCTTATTACATTTTTTCTCTGCAGCAACAATAACAAATTTCTCTTCGGTGATAATAACACATGACTTCGTCTTAATCAAAGTATGCTCATCTCACATTCCAGCAGCAGGTGGCGCTACTGTCCCTTATTACTGGATAGCACTTGTTTTAAACTGATTGAGGTGGCTGGTTCTGACATCATGACATAAGGCTGAGCTCATGAATATTAATGAGTGTTTGTTGCCAGGGAAGCTTCCTGTACTGTCCTCTTAAAGAATATAATTAATATTCATGAGCCAGGCATTAAATGCACTTAATTTAGTTTTTTAATTTTTTTTCTGGAAAAAGACTAAATATCTTAAATCATTTTGCATATCTAGTAAAAGTATATTGATTTAAGAATTTATTTATTATTTTGAGATATTTTGACTAGAAACAAGACAAAAACACTAAGCATTAGCCCATCAGTTTATCTGTGTGTCATCCATCTGTCCTCTCTGTCCTGAACACACCTTCCTCCAGAGCCGGTGCGCTGCACCTGGAGCCAGGAGTCGTCCACAGGCGGAGGCAGAGAGGTGGAGATGGTGGTGGTGCTGATGTCCCCGATGATGTTCAGCGCTTCTTTGAGTGCGTGGTACATGCGGAGCATTTCGTCGCGCCGCTGCGCCTGTTCGGCCGACTCCTCCATCAGCATGTTCTGATCTCCACACGAGTACAGCTGAGCCAGCAGCTCCGCATTGATGAACTCCTTCGTCTGAGAGATCAGATACTCACGTCAGTGTTCTTCAGTCAGGAAAATCTCTTTTTTTTTAATTTAGGGAAATCTAAAAGCCAGTTGCCAAGGGGTCAGTCTTACTTTTCCAATCTAGACCAATCTACCTTTGTATTTAAAAAGTTATGACCAGTCTTGAAGAAAAAATGTATTAGTTGACTAACTTTTTAAGACTAGCTTTAACAGTTTATGCAGCCAGCCCCATATGTATTTTTTTTGTTGAATATCATACTTGATCCTTCAGGATTTTTATTCATATAGTCTGATAACAGTGAGAATAAACAAAAATCTAAATATTGAGAAAATCCAAATGAAGTTCTTAGCAATGCATATTACTAATCAAAAATGAAGTTTTGATATATTTATGGTAGGAAATATCTTCATGGAACATGATCTTAATATCCTAATGATTTTTGGCATAAAAGAGAAATGTATAATTTTGATCCATACAATGTATTGTTGGCTATTGCTACAGATATACCTGTGCTACTCATGACTGCTTTTGTGCTCCAGGGTCTCATGTGATTTACAGTGTTAAGGACTGTCTTAGTTGATGATATTTCATGAATCAAGCCTTGTAGGAACTGTTCAGCATCTCTGCTGCAGACGAGCTTACATTAATGATCATCAGATGCATGATGGTCTTGGGCATCAGGTCTCGTACTGTCTTGTTGACGATGCCCATGTAAGAGTCCACCAGGTTTCTGATGGTCTCCACCTGCCTCTCCAGCTGAGGATCCATGGAGTGCATGAAATTGTCCGACCCATTCTCATCTCCAGCGTCGCTCTACAAACAACCAGACACAATCACACAAACACGGAAAACAGCAATGCAAAAGATACATACAAACTCAATGCTACTCAAAGCTTGTACCTTATCCTTCTCCTGAGTGACGCCACGGGAAGCAGCGTGAGAGAAAAAGAAAAGCATTTTGAGTTGCATCATTTCTATTTATTCATGCCTACTCACATCTGATCAATCTGAACACACACCACCACGCGCTCAGGATAGACGCCAGCACGCAGGAACGACGCTTTCCACCCGTCCACATCCTCCTGACTCTCGCAGGCCAGCTCCAGCTGACGGTAGTCCTTATACACGTTCCTGTCACCACATTAGATGCATTAGATTACTCTTTAAAGTCAACATGACAGTCAAAATTTAAAATGATTGTTCATACTTTTTTTTTTTTTTAGCAAGTTAAAGGTCTTTTAGTAAAATTGTAACTTCACGAGTCTTTCTGCTGTCAAATCTGGACTGATTTTGATCAAGTAAGCGTCAGAATAACTGCAGTCATATCTCCAGATGAACTCTTACTGGACTGAAGCAGCTCAGCTTTACTTGATTCTCCATCAATCAATGTCTCAAATCTGATCATCAGGATCTTTAGAGGAGTGTTTGTCTCCAGAAGCTTTACTTTCTCTGTTCCTCAGCGGAGGAATGATCTTCATCTCACATCTTCTGAGGAGCGTTTATTTCTTCATCTCTCAATCAGCATTGCATTATATGTTTGGATCATTTAATTTCAGACATATTATTGGAGATATAGAGCGATCTCTGATATTTAGATTATTTTATGTCAGTATCTGCTGCACTGTTATAAAGATCTCATTTATTTGCATTACAAGCATCAGAATTTCATCATAGAAATATCAGCAGCAAATTCATATATAAAACTGAATAAAATAAAACTAAGCTGTTTTTTCCTCCATATTTTCACTGCATCAGAGTATATGAGACAGAAAAGCCTGATGATCAAATATGAAACTCCACAAAAAAACTTATAAAGTTTAAGAAAATGTATAAAGGTTCGATAAACTGTTACATAAAAAAACAAAAAAACATGGCTATTTCTTTATGTCAGGCTTTACAAGAATAAAATAGAGCCTTTTAAATTGCTTTCTGTGATTAATTCATCAATGCATGTTATTCCAAAGAAGAAATATATTTAAAAAATAACTTCATCCGTCTTTGAAATTACTTTTCTTTCTGTCTTTTTTCCCATAATCATTCATTTTGTTCCCACTGAAAATCCTGTTTTACACTGAACTGTCACATGACAAAAGTTTTTATGATTGTTTATGATTATGACCTCTGACCTTTGCTCGGTGTTGAACAGGGCAAAGATGTGTTTGCTGGACATGAAGCCCTTCTCCACATCTCTGAACTTCAGATTGTCCACCTGCAGCATGTACTTCTTCTCTTTCTCCTGCAGGGGGCAGAACAGAGTTGACGGAGATTGATGAAACATGTGCAAACCAGAGAGCTCCATTATAACATGCTGATCCTGTTGAACAGCCCCCCAGTGAAGCTGATTGCATTTCACTGACTTTGACCTGAAGTGATTCAACTAGAAATTGATTCAGACTTTGAAGAAAAGACAAAACAGAAGACAAGTCCTATGCGTTACTAACGTGTTCAGTGTGTTGCTATGCGGTTGCTAGGGTGTTGTGAGTGAGTGGTTGCCAGGGGCATTGCTTTGCAGTTGGTCTTGGGTTCTTGAGACAGGACTAAACACTGGTTTTTGATTAGGTAAAGAAGATATGTGTGCATGCATGCAAAGTTAGTGCACTTTTGTTTTTCTTTTCTTTTTTAAATATGTGGGATTTTCCCCTATTTAATCATCTATGAATCTGGGGTGCGTTTCCCAAAAGCAACCATGGTCACAAGTTCCATCATTACGATACAGTTCAATGGAACAAACCACTATATTTAACTAACGATGGTTTTGGGAAACCCTTACCTAAAAGTAGTATACTTCAAGTTTATTTTATTAAGTATACTTGAGTAAAGTTCAAGTATATTTTAAGTATACTTTATGTAGTAAGTATACAAATATCAGTGTACTAGTAGTATACTTGTAAGTGTACTATTTCAATACTCCTTGGGACTAAATTGGCCCATTTTCTAGTATATAAAAGTATACTTTAAGTATAACAGTAGTACACTTTGAGTTTTTAGCTTGTACTGTAACTATACTAAAAGTGAACTTATAGGTATACTGATAGTTTACTAATTAAATACTTGTAGCATTTTTAGTACACTTTGAAGTATAGTCTCAGTAAACTACTAGTTTAGTAGTCTTCTGCTGAAGTGATCTTTACATCATACTATAAGTACACTACTATAGCCCTATTTAGGTATTCATTTGTATATATGGTAACACTTTATTTTAGGGTCTCTTAACTAGTTGCTTATTAGCATGCATATTACTAGAATATTATCCATTTATTAGTACTAATTAAGCACATATTAATGCCTTATTCTACATCCCTAATCCTACCCAATACCTAAACTTAACTACCTTACTAACTATTAATTAGCAGCAAATTAGGAATTTATTGAGAAAAAAAGAAAGAAACAACATTTAGAACAAAAAGCTGGAAAAAGACTATGAATTGGATTCAGAATGATAATCAAAACGTAGATGGAGTCGATCAACAGCCAAAGCTTGACAGTCATTATTACCTCTTCATGGGTCAACATTTTATTCATAACGTTACACAGTTTTGAGTCTGTTTTATGTCTGATGATGGTGTTAGATTACATGTGGAAGTATCTGTTGTTTCGGTTTCTTCTTCACTTGTGCTTTTTGGGAAATTCTGTACAGAAGATGTGTTCTAGCCTACTGTATAATAATGAAAACACAGATTCTCGGAGCACAAGTATAGCTCAAATATAAAGACTTTTCCTAAGTATAAGTCAAGTGTACTTAAATGTCATTTAAGTATATTTATGAGAAGTACATAAAAAGTAGACTGAATGTATACTTTCCTATTTTTATTTTAAAAGAAGTATACTAATAGCACACTTGAATAAGCTTTATTTTGTAAGGGAATGCACCCCTGATCGGTTAACAGTTAATACGTAGTGTTATGGGTTTGTTCAGATCATTAACGTGAGTGATAATAACAGTGATGAGTGACTAATGTAACAGAAAGAAAGAGCGCAGAGGAAAGAACAGGCTCCAGCGATCGCGTGTGTGTGAGAACTGTATATATATATATCGAGCAGAGTGATTTTAGCCTCTGCCACATGCGGCTGGAACTGATTAGAGCCGACAGAGCTAAAATAAAGCGCCAGGGTGGTCTGCAGGCTGACTGGTGCACCACAGCCGTCTGGCGGGCCTTCAGGGGCCCGGAGCCCAGCGGGCAGGGCCTGGTATTCCCCTGCCCACCAGAGCGAGCACCGCGCCCTGCCGTAACGCCCGTAAAACACACCGGCCAGCTGGAGCGGACGAGAAAAGAACCGGCACGTGATGCTTCCCGAGGCAGAGATTTCTGATTGGTGCTCATGACATGCTGTAAAATCTCAGTTATGTTTCACTCAAGAATCCTAAAATTACTTAACGATAATAAGCCAGTTGAAAACATGAACTAAAACCAAAATAAAAATAGTAATAATTGCTTGATATAAAATAAATATTAACTGAAATAAAATAAAATGTAAAATAATAATAAAGTAAAAAAATTCTGCTTATTTCATCTAGTTGCCAAGGCAACATTTCACATTTTTATTTGGTTTAAGTCGAAGTACTAAAACAACTAAAACTAAAATAAAAATCAATAAAAAACTGTGCAGACCAAAAAAACTAAAACTTCAAAAGTATAATGAAAATGCAGAATATGAAAATAAAAACAGAATACTAAAAAAAAAACTAAAACTGTCATAGTATATCAATTATTCTAAAATAACACTGATTTACAGTCGGATATGTTTATAAAAATAATGTCACAATTAGTGAGCATTTTTGAAGATTAATTAATTATTTCATTTAGTATTTATTTTTGTAAATAATTTATAGTTGTAGTAGTAAATATATATACAAAATGCATATTATTTTTTTAGTACTGACCTGCATAAGATATTGACATATAGTCCACAAGAGAAAATAGTGCTGTGTTCGATACATCGATACGATCATCACAGAGATATGACCATACGAGAATCGATACAGCTCAGTATTGATATTGTGGCACATGTGCAGCAGAGGACCACGCTTAATTTGAATAGAAAAACACGGTTTAAAATGGAGTAGAAAAGTGTGAGAAGTTTATGTTCCTGAATGTCTATGTGACTTTTACGTGTGTGTGTGTGTGTGTGTTAGATACAGTGAAGACAGCGCGTTAGTTTAGAACTCTTCTAATTTTTATTTTTAAATGTAAAATTCAGTGCAGTCCTGCATCGTGATACGTATCGTATCGTGACTTTGCTGGTGATACATAACTCTAGAAAATAGTAGTTGAATTTATAAAAATGAACCGTTCAAAAGTTTACATCCCCATGATTCTCAATACTGTGTTGTTCCCTGAACGATCCACAGCGGTGTTTTTTGTTCAGTGATAGTTGTTCATGAGTCCTTTGTTTTCCTGAACAGATAAACTCTCTGCTGTTCTTCAGAAAAATCCTTCAGCTCCCACAAATTCTTTGGTTTTTCAGCATTTTTGTGTATTTGAACCCTTTCCAACAATGACTGTAAGATTTCGAGATCCATCTGAGGGACTCACACAGCTATTACAGAAGGTTCAAACACTCACTGATGCTCCAGAAGAAAAAACCATGCATTAAGAGCCGGGGCGTGAAAACCTTTTGCATTTGAAAATCAGGGTAAATTTGACTTATTTTGTCTTCTGGGAAACATGCAACTATCTTCTGTAGCTTCTGAAGGGCAGTACTAAATGAGAAAAAAAAAAAAAGATATTTAGGCAAAATAAGAAAAAAAGTGTATATACACACACACACACACACACACAAACATATATAAGTTGGTATCTTATTGTTATGATGTTTTTTTTTTTTTTTTTCTCATTGTAATGAAAAAACATTATTGATGGAATTTTGGGGTTGAGTTCATAATGAGATGAATGAGGCTTTTAAAACCTGAGCACAGTTTGAGACACTGAGATCTCTTCTGAAACTCTGGAGGACAGGTGCTCGTGCCAGCTGGACCTGGTGCTCATCATCAGATATAAAACATACAGTTGCCACGGTGCAGAGAGGATGACGTCACCTATGAAGCCATAGCAACCGTCTCCTCCACACACACACACACACACACACACACACACACAGACAGAGAGTTTCTGACTGGGAGCAGCCGCTCAGTGAGTCACACTTTTCCTTCTCCTCAGCCAGATTTTGGGAAGAGAGGCTTGAGGAGAGGATCTTCTGGGAGGAGGATTATATAAGAGAGACGAGTGCAGAGATGATAGGAAGATCACGGCTGCACTCTTAAAGGAACAGTGCAGAGAAAAACGAACATTCCGTCCTCGTTTACTCTCCCTCATATCACTGCAAATGACTTTTTTCTTTCTGTGAAACACAAAAAGCAGAACATTCACATTCCTTTTCTGTACAATGAAAGCAGTTAATGTCAAGCTCTAAAAAAAAGGTTTCTGTAAAAAAAAAAAAAAAAATGTTGTTCACTAGATCCCAAACTAGAAACAAAAACACATACAGTATAATGAAATATTGTATCAAGAACTAAAAAAACAAAAAAAAAACATTTTAAAGAGTAGATCTGCTCTGACATTACAAACTATGGAAGCCCATTTCCGCCACTGAAAAAAAAAAAAAGGATATTGCGACTTTTTATCTCACAACTCTGACTTTTTTTTTATTGCGTGATATAAACTGATGGGGGGGGGGCTGATATGTTCTCAGAATTGCGAGTTTATATCTCACAAGTCTGACTTTATAACTTGCAATTGTGAGTTTATATCACTCAATTATGAGAAAAAAAAGTCGCAATTACTTTTTTTATTATTATTTAGTGGCAGAAACGGGCTTCCATTCCAAACAGACCCAGACATCAGTGATTACAAAATTAGCCGTCGGCAGCGCAGCACTATTCTTTTCACAACACTTCTTATGTATTTCAGGGGTTAATGTGTGTGAGTGTGTGTGTGTGTCTGTGTGTGTTTGTGTGTGTGTGTGTGTGTGTGTGTGTGTGTGTGTGTGTGTGTGTGTGTGTGTGTGTGTGTAAAGAAAAAGACCCACAGAGAGTCATATATATACAGAGCAGCAGACCACAGCGCTTGCGACTAAACACAACCTCACACACACACACACACACACACACACGCATGGAAGTCATCACAGGGTGAGAAGTCAGACATCAGTGTATATCAGTCATGATCTCTGACCTCCCCAGCTCCCTAAACACACACACACACACACACACACTGAATGATTGTCCATATGGTCTTGTAAAGTCTCAATGGCTCTGGGCCTTTAAAGCCTTTAATCTCTTGAAACATTGTGCCCTTGGTTTCAGAGCAGAAGTCTGCTCCAGATCTGATCCGTCTCAAGACAGGAAGTTTGAATTGTGTCAGCTGATACTGAGAGTCCAATCAAACGAGGATCTAAATAACCTGCGGCTGTAGACACGCAGTCAGATTCACAAAACATTCCTCTTATTTCGTAACTTAAGAGTCAAGTTAAGGATATTTTGTATTCCCACAAACATTTTATAAGAATGTTGTTGTTTTTCTCAAAATTGTTCTTGAGACAAAACTTAAGATGAATATAAATTCCTGAAAATTTATTTTAACATCCAATTTAGGATTACCTTAAGAAACAATTCTTAAGAAAAAATATGATGCAAATTTTTGAGCATGTCTTAAGAAGTTTTCAAGAATTGCACTAAGGATAATTCTTACAAACTTAATTTATCCTAAGAAATTTCTTAAAGGAATAGTTCACCCAAAAATGAAAACCTGCTGAAAATGTGCTCACCCTCAGGCCATCCAAAATGTAGATGAGTTTGTTTGTTCATCAGATTTGTAGAAATGTGTCTCTGCATCAGTGTCTCAGAGGAAGAGTTATTATGGATTATAGACTCGTATTTGAGTTAAAAACATCTTAATGCTGGATGTGTTTCAGCTTTTGTCTTCTCCAGATGTTAACTGATGGACTGGAGTGGTGTGGATTATTGTGATGTTTTTATCAGCTGTTTGGACTCTCATTCTGACGGCACCCATTCACTGCAGAGCATCCATTGCTGAGACACTGATGCAGAGACACATTTATATAAACCTGATGAAGAAACACTACATTTTGGATGGCCTGAGGATGAGTGCATTTTCAGCAGGTTTTCATTTTTGGAATTCCTTTAAGATGTTTTTCATGAATCAAATCCAAGATACCTAAAATAATCCCTTACTCAGAACATTTGACCGCTCAGATCTCGCTCTTTCATTCCTCGCAGGACGTGTGGACCCCAGTTTGAGACATAGCTGAGCTCTATTCTGAAACTCATTTCAGTTGAATCTCATTTCTGTTTCAGAGAAACAGATGAAACAAACTAGATCTCATTAGAGATGTTTCTTTCCTATGTCCAACCACACGGACAGAGCTGTGAATATTTTCCATTGTTTTGTTTTTGGTGACTAATACCAGCGCAATTATAAGAGCGGAGGAAGTTCAGACTCGATTCATAAACACACTTCTCACGGCTGACTGCGGCCCGCTGCGCTAATCCAAACACACTTTTGAGACGCGTCATGTCCACGTTCATACATCAGAAAGGACACTCTGCGTCATATAGAGCGTATCAGGTGTGATCATACATGTAGAACTAAACCAAAAAATGAAGCAGTATGCAATGTGCTGCTTTAAGCCACATATGTGCGCGTGTATGTGTGTGTGAGAGACTAAAAGCGCTGGTGTCTTGGTTTTGCATCAAAGGCCAGAGAGACGCAGGGAGGCATCTGGGAGCAATAATGCCGCTCTAACCCCTCATTACCAAAACGACTGCGCCTTGAGCCAAGGCCAACAGCAATTTTCAAAATGCATGTTTTTTTTCCCCTCTTTCTGTCTTTAATTCACAAAAGGAAAAAAGCACAGCATAATTTTTGCAGAAAGTTCCCTCATACAGCTGTCTCTTGACACACTTGACATCTACGAGCATTTTTGGAGAAGCTGCTTTGAAACTTTAACTTGAAGCTATAAGTGCTAAACTATTCACTACTCCACAAGCTACTAACATAAAGTATCTTGAACTAAGCTTGAGCTATTTAAGGATAGAAAAGAGCCGTCTGTGCTACAGCAAAGAGAAAGCAACAGCAGCACAGAATCCCTCCGAACACACACTAATGCGTACAGCAGCAGCGGCGTAAGCATGTTAACTGCATTAACCCCTCAGCATTCCTGCTTTAAAGCTCCTTTAATGTCTCAAACAGCCTCACACATAGGTGGAAAGGACGACGGTCGCCCCTCATGGAGAAGGTCACACGCTGACATCCGACATGCTTTTCTGCATGCTGTTTTTTTTGTTAGGCAAGAAACAAACATTGCATAATGCAACAGTGTGAAATCTCTGAGTTTACATACTTACGATGTACGCGTGCATCAAACATTGCATCTAAGCTTGCACCTTCCTGTACTCTTACATTTGGCAGATGCTTTTCTTCAAATTGCATTGCATTCAAGAGAAGCATTTGATCACATTCATGCATTGCCTGAGAATTGGTGATGTGTTAAAATCTCACTTTTTTGTAATTAAAATGTAAAGAAATGTAAATCTGAAATGACATGACAGTGTGTTTGGGATCACAGGCAGAAGTGATATTTGAGTGTGTCGAGCTAAAATGAACTGAACTTACTGAACTCTATCATTGCCACCCTCATAAAGAACAGAAATGTTCCCGACAGCCGGGAGAAGTTTGGTTTGTTAGCAGTGAAGGAAGGTGTTGCTTTTCACAGTAGCAGTGTACACGGTCGAGACGTTAAGCATCTCTGGTGTAGAGTTACAGCATTTACATCCTCTCAGTGATAACCGAGAACTGCATTAGAGTTTTATTCACTGCATCAAAATTCAAATAAACTCATTTCAAATAAACCTTTTTTAGAAAGATGTCAAATTCAACCCATTATTGCATGCGATTAAATGGTCTCAAACTCAATTCCTGCAAAGTTTAGCTCCAACCAGCTCCAAATCACACCTGCTTGGAAGTTTCTAGTGATCCTGAATGCTTGATTAGCTCGATCAGGTGTGTTTGATTAGGGTTGGAGCTAAACTGTGAAGCCCTCCAGGAATTGAGTTTGAGACCAATTAGAGAAAATAAGTTAAAATTAATTTCTTTGTTTTGTAATTTTTTGTTCATGTAAATTGATGCTGTTTACATCTATTCAGATTTACTGTAAATAATTACATGCACTACATTACATTTCCAGTAAAAAAAATTTTTTTTAAGCTTTTTCTTTAATGAATAATTAATTGTATGCACTAATACAATTAATGTGTTGAACAAATGTGTTGAATCCAATATAAAAATTAATTTGATGTTCAGTGAAGACATTCAAAACATTTTTATGTGTATTTTCCATTTAAAATGTTTTAAGAAATAAAAATAAATGAATGCTTTTCATTTAAAATATTATTCATTTAATTCATTATATGCACTACTGTTTTAAATCCTTTAAAAAATTATAAACATTTTTCTTGAATTTTCCTGTTAAAATATGTAAATTGACAAAAGCTATCCATAGAGAGCGTGTTTCCTGCAGTGGTCCTGTTAGGACTGCTGAGGCAGCTCCCTGCGGAGGCGTTTCTGAGTCCTGCTCGAGTCTGAGACGAGAAACCGTAGCTAAAGCAAACACAGTCACCACCCAGAGCACCCGCCTGTGACTCACTACCCACAATACAACACTCACACCATCACTGCGGACCAGGAGAACGACGAGAGCTGGACAAATGGGTGGAGATTAACTAGAGAACAAGAATCTGAAGGGAGTCAGAAACGACCTGATTTTTACATTTGCTCAAGGAAACATGAGCACCGTTTGCTCGAACAAAACTCACCAGTATTATACCAGGACGTTGCTAGGGTCTTATGGGTGGTTGCTAGGTGTTTTCTTACAGTTATTCATGTCTGGAGCACAAACACTGCAGGACGACACACACGTTGAACTTTAATATTATTACTATAGTTGTTAAGCAAATCCCAGAGTACTCAGACTGCTAAACTCACATAAACCTTTTTGAGACGGGGAAGAAAATGCAAAAAAAGTTATTTCCTTTTTTTTTTGCAAATTTTTTTTGCTCATATAAATTGATCCAGTTTTCCAGTTAAAATAAGATCCTTTAACATTTACTGTAAATAATGACATGCACTAATGTGTTAAATTATTCAAATTATTCAAATTGTACATTTGTTAAAGGATGTTTACATGAGAAAAAAAATGTAATTAATGGCATTTCATTTAACTTACTATTAATTAATCATATGTGATAATGTGTCAAATCTGACATCTGAAATGTATTTAATTTAGTTTAAATTAAGCATTTGAATGTTCTGATAAAATATGCTAATGTATCTTTAACATTTACAATAAATCATCACATTCACTGATATATTAAATTTGAAATCTAAATTTGTTAAAGGATTTTGAATGGAAAACGACCAATTTACATGAGCAAAAAAAAAAAAGATCTTAATTCATCATTAATTTAATCACTGTTAAATTTAACATTTATAATTGTTAATTTAATTTTAAGCACGTGAAAACATTTTTTATGAATTTTTCTGTTAAAATATAAAATATACATTAAATTGCAAAAATGTTGTTTTTTGCAATTTAATGTTCAATGATCCTAACATTTACTGTAAATAATCCCATGCACAAACACAGCAGGATGACACACACACACACACACACACTGAACTTTAATACTTCATATTACCGTAGTTTATCATCTTTAAGTAAACCTAACTAAGTGCACTAGTAAGATGAACTTAAACAAGAGCAACATCTGTAAGAAGCGTCCCCTGACAGTCAGCTGCGCTTGGCTTTATATGCAATCTCTCGTGGGCCGCAGTTACCTCCCACATCAAATCTGGTCCTGATTCCCACCCAGTTACGTGTGGGGGGGGTCATCCAGCACATAAAGGCCTCTTTATTCACGCTGGACAGGGAAAGGAAATCGGCTTCAGAAGAAAAAACATGCCAGCGCACCACAGGCCCGCACATCTGGAGTTATTACAAGCCCGCCGTCTTGCCAAGAAACTCCGACATTCCTGCAGCGCTACAAAGACACACACTCGCGTTTTCCACCCGAACACGCTACATGCACCCCATCCCCCTCCCCAAAATGACACAACACATGCAGCAAATTAATGCGTTTCACTTCCTGTTGACCTTTGACCCCCCACTTCCTGCCGCTTCCCCGAAAAGCAGGAAAAATATTACAGAAAGCCAGACGGAGGAGGGAAGGAGAAGAAAGTCCCGCCTCTTTCTCCGCTCTTGCTCCTTGGCTCTCTCTCACTAGTAAAGTTAGTTAACAGTCCTCTGCCACGTCAAGCCTGCGAGTCACTGCAGAGACCAGGCGCTCGCCGACAGATGCTGCTTCCAGGAGATGTTAGTGGATGCAGGTTTATGATTTATTCAGGAACATGGAATGATGGGAAAAAGCCATCGAGGTCCTGAAGATGGGAAAACTGAGACCAACACTCGACAAACACCTGGACTCGAAGAGGAGGAAGAGGTGCAGTATCTTCATCTTTTAATGGGGAATCTCGAGATTGATGATGTATTCGGTTTAGAGGCGGTTATTATCACCAGCGGATCTGACGGGAATCACACAGCAGAACTAATGCGAGAGCAGATGAACGTTAAAATCATCAGCCGATTATTTCAGAGGTCAGTGAGGGCAAAGAAATGTGTGTGTGATTATCAAAGTCAAAATGCTAAATTAATCCCTGAATAACCAGAAACATAAAGCCTATATATAGATAGATAGATAAACAAATATATAGATAAAAATACATTGATTTAATAACTTAATATATATATAGACACTATAAAATTTCTACAAGCTGTCTTTAAAAATTGGAATTTTTTAAATGATTACCAGAAACAAGTAAAATGTAATAAGTTTATATATATATATCCAAAGCAACTGACAAATGAGGACACTGGAAGCAATCAAAATCAACAAAAGAGCAATAATATACAAGTGCTATAACAAGTCTCAGTTAGCTTAATGCAGTACACGTAGCAAGGTTTATTAAAATTAAATCATAAAGAAAAAGAAAACAGATAGAATAGAAAAAGAATAGAGCAAGCTAGTGTTAGATTTGTTAAATTGTATTTTTTTAATTACCAGAAACAAGCTTAAGTACTACAATTTATTAGGTTGATTAATATATATATATATATGTTTGGTGTATAAAAAATGTATAAAAGGCAGATGAAAGGTTTATCGGTTCGTACTAAATCCATGTACTTTCTTTAGCGTGCAGCAGAGTTTTAGGGAATTTCTATGTGAAACATGAAACCGCAGGGAACGCATCATCACTCTCCACAGGAAACAGGAAGTTTCCAATCAGAACGCATCATCATCTGTGTGTCTCACCTCCATATTCTGCCTGTTTCAGACTCCATCACAGACTCGCACTAACTCTCACTATCACATAGCGACCGCAACGCAAGTTTGGTGCGCTGCGACGACCGGTTTAGTTGCGGACGCCCATCCCGCCTGCCCAGTGTTCAGACTACCTGTTCAGGAAGTAGCGTTTGTACAGTAGTCTGCACATTGGTTAGGCTGGACGGGGATGCTCGAGACGGCCCGTCACCATGACGACTGCTGAACACATCGCCATGACGACGAGAGGAGATCCACATGATGACAGCGATCACACGACTGATGTGAAGTGACTTCATGAATTAATCTTTTCAGTGTGCAGTGATGTCAAAGAAAGTACGAAATACAAAATAAAGTATAAAATGATCCTAATGCAAAGTGTGAAGAGTGTCACTTTATCGTAGCAATTAACAGCGATGTTTCACCTACACAGACAATAGTTGCTAAACAATAAACTCTGAGAAATGTCTGAGTTCATATTGAGATTTAGACTACAAATTTGGCAAATCTCGGCACATTTGAGACACTACTGTCGAGATCTCTTCGGAAACTCTGGAGAAACAGCTGAGATATGAAAGCGATTCTGTTTCTTCTGCATATTCATCTGGGTCTGGTTAAATAAGAGAGATGGAGTGAGTCAGAGAGAGAGAGAGAGAAACTAAAAACCAAAGATAAAACAGTTTCTCAATGGGTCTCATATGAAGATCTTCAGGCTTGTCTTTCACACGCTTTCAAACATCCAGACAAATGAAACCCAGATAAACATGTTTCCACTTAAGACTTTTCCTGGATCACAGTGTTTCTTGATCCGATGGCTTTACTTCTGCTTTCACACACACACACACACACACACACACACACACCAGTTGTAAAGGTAGGAAAAGTGTGTTTTGCGTATGGTTTTATTGGAGCACTTCACACAGCATCTTAAAAACATGACGCTCATGGCATGAGATGCTGGAAAAACAACACAATATGCAATGAAACTGCTCTGAAAAACATTTAGTGTAGAAACAATTTTCACTCAGAAATGGAAGGAACTCATTAAATTACACGTGAAATTTTGAAGTAGAAAGACTGAACTAGTTTTTCCTTGTAGAACATACTCTAACAATTTAAAAATATTTTTTTTACAGTGTGTTTGATGTTTATGTGCAAAGAATAACAAAGAAAAAATAGCAACCATCGCAATTTAACTATAGTTTGTGAAACAAACTGTACTCAGGAGTGAGTAAAATCTAACAAAACCTGCCAAAAATGAGTAAAAGATTATTAATAAATAAAACAAATACATTTTAGCAATAGGTTTGGGTTGTTTTCATTCTCATTTAATTTTCATTAAATAAAGACAGTGAAGCCTATGATAGATGATACACACTGCTCCAGATGTGTGTGTGTTCACTGATGTGTGTGTGTGTGTGTGCACTTTGGATGGGATAAATGCAGAGCACAAATTCAGAGTATGGTCACCATACTTGGCCGTATGTCACTGTCACTGTCTAGAGAGTGTGTGTGTGTGTGTGTGTGTGTATATCAGTAATGTGTGTGTGTGTGTATCAGTAATGTGTGTGTGTGTGTGTGTGTATCAGTAATGTGTGTGTGTGTGTGTGTGTATCAGTAATGTGTGTGTGTGTATCAGTAATGTGTGTGTGTGTGTGTGTGTGTGTGTGTGTGTGTGTGTGTGTGTGTGTGTGTGTGTGTGAGGCTAAGATTAGGTGTAGGGTTGGTGTAGGGCAATAGCACACACAGTTTGTTCAGTATAAAAACCATTACGCCTATGGAGAGTCCCCATAAACCACAAAAACCAACATGTGTGTGTGTGTGTGTGTGTGCATGTTTATGTGGTTTATGAGGACACAAATGTGTATAATGACATGGGTATGACAGAGGTATTACAATATGAAGGTGGTTTATGAGGACACTGCCTATGTCCCCGTAATTCAAAAGGCTTAAAAAACATACTAAATGGTGTTTTTTTGAAAATCTAAAAATGCACAAAGTCTCCTGTGAGGGCTAAGTTTAGGTGTAGGGTTGGTGTAGGGCAATAGCACACACAGTTTGTTCAGTATAAAAACCATTACACCTATGGAGAGTCCCCATAAACCACAAAAAACAACGTGTGTGTGTGTGTGTGTGTGTGTGTGTGTGTGAGATTGACAGGCCTTTGAGGCCATCAGGAGGGTTGCTGGTTCATATGAGTCCAGGTTTTTCTTCACTCATATCTTTTGTGAGTCACTGGTGCTCGATCTGCATGTATGATAATAGGAAGCAGATCCAGTATTACCAACGCTGCCTGCTTCCCCCAAACCCCCCAAAACACTCGAGGAGACGAGGGAACTCGCTTTCTGAAAGATCAGGGTGAGCAGAAATACATCTGCACTGAGATGTCAGGAGGAAGTGATGTAACTGAGACGCTTGTTGATGATTTTGACAGAGAGTGATGAGGGTCTCGACCCTCGTGTGTGTGTGTGTGTGTGTGTGTGTGTGTGTGTGTGTTTGAGGACTCGTCGTGTTCAAGCGTTTCTGCTGCTTTCTGAGCTCATTAGTGACTGTTTTACTTCTGAGTCGGACTGTGTTAGTTTTGGGGCTCTGAGTGCTGGGAAACCGACATCGCCAGCCCACGATAAAATAAATAAACAAGAGAGAGAGAGTGTGTGTGTGTGTGTGTGTGAAGGAGACTTTGTGTTCACAGACAGATGAAAGTGGACTGCAGTGCCCCCCTCACTGTCTCTGCCCCACATGCTCCTAGTTAGAGTGACCCAATCCAGCTAACCACACACACACACACACACACATTTCTTTGAAAGTCAATGGTTTTATGAGGAGCAGTCCTCTCTCTTGGCGAGTGTGTGTGAGTGTGTGTGACAGGTCAGGCTCTGGTATGCACATGTGTGTGCCAGCTTTACACGAGACGCCTACCTAGACAGCACTTTAAAGTCAACATGGAATCAGAATGCATTATAAATAAACAAGTTTATTCACTTTAATTCATCAAGGATGCATTAAGTTGATCAAAAGTGACAGTAAAGACATTTATAATGTTATTTCTATTTCAAATAAATGCTGTTCTTTTGCACTTTCTATTCGTTAAAGAATTCTAAAAAATAAAATGTATCACAGTTTCCACAAAAATATTGTGCAGCACAACTGTTTTCAACATTGATAATAATCAGAAATGTTTCTTGAGCAGCAAATCATCATATTAGAATGATTTTTGAAGATCATGTGACACTGAAGACTTGAGAAATGAATAGCTGAATAAATAATCTTTCCATTGATGTATGGTTTGTTATGATCGGACAATATTTGTCTGAGATACAACTATTTGAAAATCTGGAATCTGAGGGAGCAAAAAAATCTAAATATTGAGAAAATCACCTTTAAAGTTGTTCAAATGAAGTTCTTAGCAATGCATATTACTGATCAGAAATATCTTAATGGAACATGATCTTTATTATATCTTTACAAATATACCTGTGCTACTTATAACTGCTTTTGTGCTCTAGGGTCACATATATCATTTGTATTTCAATTTTAGTACATCAAGTTAAACCAAATGAAAATAAGAAATGTTAAAATAAATCCTAGCTGAAATGCTGAAAACTAGCTGGAATAATTTGTGTTTCAGTTCAAGTTTATTTCAAGTAATGTAAATGTGCACGAGGTTAACATGTTGCCCATTAACATGCTGGCTGTTCACCAGTCCATCTTTTCATATAAATATCCACCCCAGCAAGTGTGACGATCAAAACGTGACGATTGAGTGAAACGAACAGCATCATCCTGTAACCTTTTCTTTGCTTTTCCTTTCTGAAAGACTGAGCACGTGTGGAAATCATCAGAGAAAAGCTCTCAGCAGGTCCTGCAAGCTTCGTTTAGCAGGAAAACCTTCCAGTGCTGGAAAATATCCCAGCCAAAAACACGCCAGGGGAAAAAGAGCGTCAAGTCAGCAGAAGCCACCAAAACGGGACGGCTTAAAAATAACCGAATTGAGATCATTTCTTTTCTATACCGGAAAACTGATATAAATAATTCCACATAAAAGTGTGGCATTAAAGCTGAAGGGAAAATGATGATTGGTGAGCAGCAGCCGTGATGGCGCCGCTGTTTGAGCGAAGCACGCGGGACGCTTCGAGGCAGCGATCCAACGTAAATCAAGACAGTGTTGCTTTAACTTTGAAGTGAACGATCAGTTGTGATGCGGTCATGAGACTGAAGCGAGACAGAACCGAGTTCACAAAAGCGTCAAGCCTGAAGTGTGTCATTTCTTGCTTGTTACTCATATCCTGTTTTAAAGTGTAGAGTCACACATTTGTAGGCTGATTACTCCAAATGTTTCACAATCACTCTGTTAGAGCACACTATTTCCCTGTTTAATACTGTAAAGCTGTTTGGCACTATCCACATTGTAAAAAGTGCTATATACAGTGCTATTGAAAGTTTGTGAACCCCTTGCAGAATCTGTGAAACTGTGAGCAATTTGAACAAAATAAGAGAGATCATACAAAATGCATGTTATTTTTTATTTACTACTGTCCTGATTAAGATATTTTACATAAAAGATGTTTACATTTAGTCCGCAAGACAAAAAAACAAAAAGCTGAAATTATTAAAATAACCACCTTCAAAAGTTTGTGAACCCTTGGTTCTTAATACTGTGTGTGGTTACCTGGATGATCCACGACTGTTTTTTGTGATGGTTGTTCATGAGTCCCTTGTTTGTTCTGAACAGTTAAACTGAGCTCTGTTCCTCAGAAAAATCCTCCATGTCCTGCAGAATCTTCAGTTTTCCAGCATCTTCTGCATATTTGAACCCTTTCCAGCAGTGACTGTATGATTTTGAGATCTATCTTTTCACTCTGAGGACGATTGAGGGACTCAAACACAACTATAAAAAAAGGTTCAAACATTCACTGATGCTCTAGAAGGAAACACGATTCATTAAGAGCCGGGGGGGTGAAAACTTTTGAACAGGATGAAGATAGAAAAAAAAAAAAAAATGATTTTGTAGAAATATCTTTTTTTTTTTTTTTTTAGTACTGCCCTTCGGAAGCAACAGAAGATTCTTGCATGTTTCCCGGAAGACAAATTAAGTACAAATTACCTTGATCTTCAAATTAAAAATGTTTTCACCCCCGGCTCTTAATGCATTGTGTTTCCTTCTCACATTTTCACAGATTCTGCAAGGGGTTCACAAACTTTCAATAGCACTGTAAATAATGGTGACTTGACATGACATCCTAACCGACCTGACTCAGAAAACACGTCTCACCTCATCATCCTTGTACCAGGACAGTGATTCGGCCGTCAGGACAAACCAGTACTCCTTAGCGCCGCCCTTCATGATGCCAATGTTATTGATGGTCAGCCAACCCTTCCTGATCACCTGAAACACACAAACATCATGAAATACTGGTTTTCCACTTACTGCATACTGTACATTATAGTATACACTGCCTTCTGAAAAACGACGATCTGTGTGCAATGATAAACTTATGAAACCAGAAACATAATATAACAGGGTTTCTGCAGGCCTAAAAAAAGTCCATATTCACCCTTTCACAATTTAAAGCCTTAACAAGATCTTAAATCAGAGTCATGGCATTAAATGTTGCATGCCTTGCAAAAAAATAAAAAAGACTAAACAGCAGAAGCACACACCAAATCTGCAAAACCAGACACTAATTCTCAGCCAAACAATTAAAATAGCCCTAACATTTTGTATACAGAATATAATTTCTTAATTCTTTATATTTGGGGTGAATTATGGCCAGACATGCTCTTGACAGGTTTCTCTCATCTTAACACTGAACCGTAGAAAAGCTGCATGAAATACTGCAGTGAATGAGTGCTCGGACTTAAATAGAGAACACGCTTGTGGCCAGAAGATAAGAAGCAAACCCTCTGTAGTGCACACTACGGTCATCTTCAGTGATGCTACGGCTTCAGGGAGACACGGAGAAATGAGTTGATTGTGCAGTGAAAGCATCTTATGCAACCGCTGAATACAGACTGCATCACTGATCCAAAAGTCCATATTCATGAATTACTGTGACGATAAACACTTGTGTAACACGTATGCTTTAGAAAACACACACAGACGACTTACCATGATTTCATCCTGATGCATCGGAGTAAAACAGGAATAAGAAAAGAGAACACGTCAGTCTTGAAAACACAACTGATGTTGTAAAAGAGACAGAATCAAACACAGCGATCTGAGACACGAACACCAGCGAAGCTCAGATTCATCTCTATTGTTGTCTATTGCTACAAATATAGCTGTGCTACTCATGACTGCTTTTGTGCTCCAGGGTCATAAATAGGATTTAAAATTGTTGGGTTCGCTATGAATGAGGTTGCCAAGTGTCCAGACTTTCTGCAGAATTTGGCTACGTCTGAAATTGCCACGGGTTGATCTTCACTCACAGGTTAAAGGTTATATGTGACCCTGCAGCACAAAAGCAGTCATGAGTAACACAGGTATATCTGTAGCAATAGACAACCATACATTGTATGGATCAAAATATTTTTTTTAACTTTTATACCAAAAATCATTAGGATATTAAGATCATGATCCATGAAGATATTTTGTAAATTTCCTACCATAAATATATCAAAACTTAATTTCTGATTAGTAATATGCATTGCTAAGAACTTCATTTGAACAACTTTAAAGGAGATTTTCTCAATATTTAGATTTTTTTGCTCCCTCAGATTCCAGATTTTCTAATAGTTGTATCTCAGACAAATATTGTCCGATCATAACAAACCATACATCAATGGAAAGATTATTTATTCAGCTTCAGATGATGTATAAATCTCAATTTTGAAAAATGGACCCTTATGACTGGTTTTGTGCTCCAGGGTCACATTTTATAAAGCCTGTGCTAGATGATGAGTTTAGCTCCTTTATGAAAACAAATTGTGATTACTACTATATAGTGATTTTCAAGATGAAATTGTGTGTAATTCACAACAGTGACTAACACATTTATTTTAGGATATTTTAGCATATTTGTTGTTTTGGTATTTGGAATTGGGCCACCGGGCAAATTTTGATGGGTTTAGTTTTGTTTGGCAGACCTGGCAACCCTGCCTGAATGTATTGCACCTGCTGATAGCACTGTCTGCACTGCTTCGGTGTACAGTTCAATAAAAGAATTGAGTAATGCAATGTTCCCCATTTTAATTCCTCGTTCTAAAAAACTTTATTTTTAAGGTCTACACAACTTCTGAATCTGAACGGAGTTTAGAACACTAATAAATATACGTTTGCAAACGTGGTAAATGGTTACAGAGGAAAAATGACCAATCATGCTAAACGGCTGATGCCTGAGTGTCTACCATTCTATGCATTTCCATCAAAAACCAAAACCCACATCATATCAGAGAGTTTAATTAAATCTTCATGTTATATTTTTGGGGTGCATTGGTGAATTAATAAAAATGTATACTAAAATATCGATCGCAGGCTCCACAAACTAATTTAATTGTTAGTGAATCATGTTTTGCGATATCAGCAAATATTTTAATCAGTATTTAAGAGAATCAATGTTATACTGTTTTGTGATGAAGCATCCGATTTATAAATCCCAAGCCTTATATGCATTTAATGCACTGGTGCAGTTACAGGTTTGCACTGCTCTGCATTGATGACCTATTCAGCTTCTGCTGGGGCTCATGTCTCAAACACATTCACATCATCTACAGATCAATGCAGTGATTATGATTATACAAGTCTCTCTCAGAACTGAAGATCTGCATCTGCCTTATGATATGGTCATATAACTTGTCTGAGAACAGAAGAGGAATTTACACACAAACACACATCATGCTGTCCCTCGCTGCCCTTAACAGCTGATTTGAGCGAAGCATCGGTGTGAAGAGCCCTCATACAGCAGCACGAGCTCAGCCTCCATCATCAGCTCTCATGAGCCATTAACTTCAGATTTGATCACACGAGTATCATGTGAACACGTAAGGTTGAAGACAAGTGGTGGCACTTTCAAAACAGTATGAATGTTAATGTTTACATGTTAACAAACTGAAAAAACATTGGATAAAAGCATCTGCTAAATGCATAAATGTAATGTTTATGTTGCTAGGGCTGGGCGATATGGCCAAAAAATGATCACGATAATTTTATGTCATATCAGTGGATATCGATAATATCACGATAAATGTCAAATCTTTATTTATTTCAAGTTTAAAGTAAGATTTTTGCTCCAAAGTGAAAGTTGTGGAACCAGACTGTTATTTATCTTACAAGAAAAATGTATTTCTCAGTTTCTGCTTGTTCTAATGAGTGATATTGTTTCAAGTCAAGAAACAGGTTTGTGTTGCCTGATAATAGTAATAATATTACTTTTTTGTCTCTTAGAAATGCTTGCTTTTTTTAGTAGTAGTAGCTGGAGAGCTACATTTTTGTTCATTATCACAATCAGTAACATCTGTAAGAATTGGAGCAACCTCATTTTATACGGTCAAATTTATTTATTCTAATTATTTTTATTTATCATTGTTCTTGCATAGTAGCAAACATTTAAATCATGATAATCACGGTTAAAGCCACACATCGCACCAATACCATGGTTAAAATATAACTATATGGTTTTTAGGTATTTTATGAAAATGCATTTTGTATAAATGCACACAGGCAATAGCTTAATAAAAATACTGTATTATATTCCATGATTCCTTTAATTCATGTCTGCATGAATAATATAGTACGATTCAATACCAATACCCATATTTCTGCCACAATACCACGGAGCAGTAAGTGTTACTACAGTAAATCCATGGTAAACGATGGGGATTAGTGGATTGAAAAGCCCTCCCTCCGTCTCATTGCACAGTGTTTCTCCTGCTTTTGTCAGAGCTTTCATCTGGCTTTAAAATCAGCGAGTCATTTCCCGAGTGGATAAACGGTCCATGTGGCGCTATTAACGCGGTTTCGTTCTGCTTTTGGTGCATAAACATTATCGAACATTTATTGAACCCTTCATATCGTTTTGAAATTATATCGCAATTATTATCGTTATCGATTTATCGCCCAGCCCTACTGGTGACCCTGCAATACAGTATCAAACTAGCTTAACCAGCAAGGCTTCCTTTGTTAACCAGCACCAAACCAGCACTAACCAATCTGGACTGGTATGTAAACCCATCTCTTGGTTTATAACTAAACGCTGATGATGGAGCTGAACTCGACTGAACACGGAAGGTTCCTGTAATGTCTGATCTAAGATCAGATCTAAGATAAAGCTTGTACTTGATCTGAGAGAAGCATGAGAACAAACCTGGCCCTGGATCAGTTGATAAGGGCATGAAGATAAAGAATAAGAAACACAGATGAAGAACAGAGAAAGCAGACGCTGGACACACTTCAGATGAGCATGATCAACATTCAACACAAGACGCCACTCAATATACACAGAGAAATTAATATAGTCTTTAAACGATGAGTATAAACGGCAGTTCAACCCCCTTCACCTGATTACCAGCCGCTTTCTTCTTGTTCATCTGACTGCTTCTCTGCTGAGCACTAAACAGAACAGAGTTCAGCTTAAATCAGCTTCAAATCAGCTTCAAATCAGTCATGTGCATACTACTCAATACCAGAAGAGTTCTTCAAATATCTGACTGTCATTGGGTATCAATTCATATTCATTATAAATAATAATAATAATTTATTCTTATAATACATGTATAACAATTTCTAATTAATATTAATATAATTTAATGTTAGTAATAATGCTAATAATAATATAAAATAATACTTAATTTATATTATAATATATTTACTTTTTATAATTAATATAATTTAATGTTAGCAATTTTAATAATAATAATATTAGTAGTAGTAAAATTTATATTAATAGTTATTTCATATTATTTATAATTAATATAAAATAAAATTAATATAAATATAAATATAAAAAATATTTTTTTTTAGCTATTATTATTATTGTTGTTGTTGTCGTTGTTATAATATAATATGATTGTGGCACTATTGGGTCATTTGATGTCCAGTGAACCATGTTAGAGGTCCAGGAAACATGAACTGCATGGAAAATAACAATAATAATGTTATAATTGTAATTATTTGTATTGCCTACATATTATATTATTATTGTTATTATTACTATTTTAATTTTTGTTTTCATATTATTATTCATTTTAATTAATTATCTATTCTAAAATGTGATTTTATGGTCGTTTTAATCACTTTTTATGATTAGGGCTATATATTTGTGGCACTATAATGAGTAATTTGATGTTAACGTAACTCACTTGGCAAATCCGATGAAGTCTTCATGGTTGGTGTTCATATAAGCCAGCTCGATGTCAATCAGCAGCAGCACCTGACGACCACAAAGAGAAAAGGATCAAATAAGCCGCTGTTTAAAGCACGTTTATATCGGGACGTGACGCGGCTCACCTGCTCTTTAGTGCGGCTCTCGCGGTCGCGGATGTGCTGCGTGACGATCCGCTCCATCTCCTCTCTCAGCATGGGATACTGGGCCAGCTGTGACACAATCACACGCGTTTGTGATGCAAACACCATATAAACACCACACCAGAGTTCACAACAGATCGTGACCCGACGTGAGGGATAGTCTCACTAAATAATGAGACAATATAGATTGTCTTTGAGAGAAAACTTTCTGCAAAGTCTGCATACATCAACATAAAGAACACACTATTAAACATAATCTTGTATGCATATGTGGAGAAAACGAGCTGGCGTTAAGAAACTCAATCATGTTTGTATGCATCGACATACAGTATGTCACATGACTCTAAATTTCAGTGCATCACTGTAGTTATTGGTGACCCTCAGCTTTACAATGTCTCGAAATTCAGCCGAATCTAGGTGTTTTGTCCCTGATGAATCATTCACTGTAAGACCAGGAATAAGTCTGTGATTTGATGTTGAATACTGGGTAACACTTCACAATGAAGTTCATTAGAGTTAAAAACATTAGTAAACATGAACTAAGAAAGAGCAATACTCCTACAGCATTTATTAATCTTAGTTCATGTTGATTTCAGCATTTACTCTAATGCATTATTAAAATCACAAGCTGTGTTTGTTAACATTAGTTAATGCACTAACATGAATAAACAATGAACAACTGTATTTTCATTAACTAACATCAACAAAGATGAATAAATAGTGTAATACATGCATTGTTCATTGTTTGTTTGTGTTAGTTAATACATTAATGTTAACAAATCACACCTTATTGTAAAGTGTTACCGGATACTGTAATATATGATCAGTGTTGGGTAAGTTACTCTAAAAAGTAATTAATTACTAGTTACTAATTACTTTCTAAATCCTATATCAACCTCGACACGTTAATGATACAAAGACAGACATGAAACGGGTCTTTTAATTTTTTCAAATAAATAATAGATAACTAGATAAATGATTCTGCTCACACTTTAGATTAGGGTCTTTAGATTAGACTTTTGCCTCAATATACTCCTAATTACTGCTAATTAATACTTATTCAAATAGTTAAGTTTAAGAATTGGGTCAGATTAAGGATTTAGAACAAGGTCTTGCAGAATAAGACCAACTAGTTAATAGTGAGAATTGGACACTAAAGTGTTACTAATATTCTTATTAACTCAAAGTATTTAAAGTGAGAAGGGTGCATAAAAAGCATGCATTTTCAGGTTAGGCTTTAAATTTTGATGTTAAATCCACTATAAATGTTTCATAGTCTATACACCGTATTAAGTTTAATTACATAAGTAGTAACTAATTACTGAATTTCACTGAAAAAATAAGAGTAATCCCTTGCTTTACTTTTCAAGGGAACTAATTACTAGGTAACTAGTTAGACCCAACACTGTAATCTATGATGCTGATGCACTGGAACTTGTAGTCAGTGCAGATTGAACCACACACACACACACACACACACACCAGCAGAGTATTTGGGGTTCTGTGCTCAGACACAGGGATGCAGTGAACAGTGATCAGGGATCAGCGGTAGAAATGAGCGACAGGCGTAACAAACAGAGAACAGAGTCCTTGTGTGGATTCACACCGACGGCCCTCAACCTTCACAGCAAACGCTGCATAAATGAGGCTCTTTTATATCATATCATATCATATCATATCATCATTTTTTTCTAACGTGAAAAGAGAATTTCTGAAAAATCTTCATGCAGCTGTTTTTCATTTCTGTCAAGCTCCAAAAACAACATAAAACCGACTGAATTATTGTGTTTTCCTCATTTAAGAATCAAGTTTAAATTCATATTGCGCCTTGATGCATGCATGTGTGCAGTAAACGTATGTTTGAATACGCTTCAATCTGAAGTGAATAAGGACTTAATCTTAGGTCTGTTCCTCACATAAAGCTTCAGATGACTTGCATGATTCATATTGACTGCTATTTTGCATATATGATGCTTTTATGCGGGTTTGGGGTGTATTCTGGAGCTTGAAGATTCTTCAGGAAATCTCCTTTTTTTTCTTTCTAGGAAAAAAACAAGGACATACGAGATTGGAAGCTGAAGGTGAGTGAATCGTGGCATTTTTGGGTGAGCTGTCTCTTCTGGTTTTCAGGCACAAAACTTTCAGTCCAAATCCACAAAAGGCAGAATACAATGTTGGAGGGATGATGAAATGATAAAAGAGGAGAGAAAGAGGGAGCGAGAGAGAAACAGAGATGTTCTGGTGTGCTGGTGTAAGAAGATCTTCCAGTCTGAAGCATCAGTTATTCCATGAATGTCAAACAAAAGAGACGAGCCACAATGACGTTATTCTCACACTAGAACTAAAACACACACATCCAACAGAAAACACACGGACAAGACCAACTGAGAAAACACAAAACCAGGGAGCATGCGTAGTTAACACAAATTCAGTCTGGGGAGTTTGGAGGAAATCTCTACGCTTTGGTAAAAAAGGACACAAGTACTTAGTAAATTAAACTGACACAGACAAAATAAACCAGGATGAGTGGTAAGGATAGACCGATTGTTGCTGGACTGATGGATGAATCCTAGTTTTTGCACAAACAAGATTTAGTCTAAACTTACAAGAGCAATGTCTGAGAAGAAAACATGACAAGATCCCTAAACAGACGACACTGTAGATCCCTAGGAGTTCAGTGTAACGTTATTTGATCTTATATGAAATCAGAATTTGCCATCAAAAATAAAACAATGAAAAACAACAAACAATAAAAATTCAGGTTCAAAACAACAACAAAAAAAAACTTTGGAGAATTATGCCTGGGCAACAAACTTCAAATGTGACCCTGGAGCACAAAACCAGTCATAAGGGTCAATTTTTCGAAATTGAGATGTATACTTAATCTGAAAGCTGAATAAATAATCTTTCCATTGATGTATGGTTTGTTAGGATAGGACAATATTTGTCTGAGATACAACTATTAGAAAATCTGGAATCTGAGGGAGCAAACAAATCTAAATATTGAGAAAATCTCCTTTAAAGTTGTTCAAATGAAGTTCATAGCAATGCATATTACTAATCAAAAATGAAGTTTTGATATATTTACGGTAGGAAATGTACTAAATATCTTCATGGAACATGATCTTAATATCCTAATGATTTTTGGCATAAAAGAGAAATGTATAATTTTGATCCATACAATGTATTTTTGGCTATTGCTACAAATATACCCCAGCGACTTAAGACTGGTTTTGTGCTTCAGGGACACAAATACGTTTAGTTTTTTTCAGCTGCTTCCACACTAAATCTCTCCTTGTCACACAGTTTCTGAAAGCTGACACTCAAACAGCAGAAGCACACACCAAATCTACAAAACCACACACTAATTCTCAGCCTTTGACTCATTGACTTCATTTAGCAAAACACAACACACAGTTCTCTATGAAACACACAAAAATCTAACAGGAATTAATATTATGGCAAAGGTGTTTTGCTTTTGAGATGCGTTTGTGATATTTTGAATGCATTGCATGAATTTTGCAAGAGATGTGAGGCGTTTTGCATTTTGTGTGCAATTCTTGGATTTTTGTGTAAAGTTTTGAAAAAGTGTGTAAGTAGTTGAAAAAATTAACTAAGCTGAAGCACTAAAATTAATAGTAAATTAAAAATAAATTAAAGCTAAATAACAGAAACATTAAAGCATTTCAAATCCACATCACAAAATTAGCTACTAAAACTTCAAATGAAATTAAAAAGTAAAATATAAAAATAATTCAAAAAATGTATAAATACTAAAGTATATATATATACAACTAAACAACATTTTCTAAAACGTGAACATATGTACAAGAAACATAACTTAAGAGACAAATATTTATGACTTCTCTGTCCTTCTTTTTCAAATCTGAATCTGATATTATTTCAACAGCAGATAAACACTCCATTACATCTGTCTTCAACTGATCCTCAACTACACAAAATCAAATAAACGGCTAAACTGCACAGAAAAGACGTCACAATCCCACAATGCACTGCACTACACAAGCAGAATGAAGAGAACAGATAAACACTGCGAGTGGCCAGAATGTAAAGATGATATGATAATGAAGAGTAACAACGACAGTGACATTTCACAAAAAAATGACCATTTTGTCATCATTTACACAGCTTTAATGTTTGAATAAAGAGGTTTGGAGCGACATGAGGGTGAGTAAATGATGACAAAATGATCTTTTTTTCAGTGCATTATTATAAAAGATCCTAAAAGCAGAGTAAAACATCCCCTACATTCATGACCACAGATCATGTGAAGTCCAGCCATCGGTCTATCCGTACATCACAGATAGACGAGGACGAACAGAGCTTCGTTCCGCTTTACCTTCTCACTACATTTGTGAATGGTGGAGACGAGTTCGCTCACAACCATATCTATACATTTCAGGCACGGCCCGTTTAGCTTTTGGATCTGCTTTTTCACTATGGCCTCAAAGGCCAGGTCAGGGGTGAACAGGCCCGTCCTGTAGAGGAAGTCATGGAGGAAGAGGAAGAGGAAGAGAGGAGGAAGAAGAGAGAGGATCCATACAGGTGGAAGAATGATAGACAGACAGCACAGAGGAAAGAGAAGGCAAGTGAGACATTTGGTTTCTCCTCAAGCCATTCGACAGCGGCTCGACCCATGGACAGAAGCTTCCAGAACACAGCTGTGCGAACCGAAGGCAGTCCCAGAGCTTCTTGTATTGTTCTTCTGCCATGCATTTATTCATCGAATCACAGGAGACTGCCGTCAGCCGCATCTCAGCCTTCCTCGAAACTTCTGCCTCAAAAACGGAGAGCTCAGGACGCCGAGGTCTGCTAGAGGAGCACGTCCTTCATGAGAAGAAGACATTACGCTTGGGTTTTGGATGCTGGTGTGCATCGCTTTGCTCTAGGCTTTAAAAATGAATGCTGTTACTGTAAAAATGCTACGGTAAAAACCTGTTCATTTGTTAACTATTTACTACTATTTTAGTCTTTCTACTTTAAATTTGACACTTGATTCAATGTGTTACCTGCTGTTTTTGTCAAATTTACTATCAATTTCTGAGTGAAAGTTGCTTCAAAGTAAAATCATGATGGTTTTTTATTTGTGTGTTATAAAGATAAAAAATGATTACAGTTAATGATTTTGTACTGTAAATTGAAGTTCAATCTGTTAGTTGGTACGGTAAAGTTCTAACAGCTGTAAATGTTAACCCAGCCTGGAGCAACATCATCTGAATCCAACAGAAATCAAACAATGAACTTCGCTCATCCAGCGGAGAAGCCTCAGCGTCCGCAGCCCTCCGTACTGAAGCTAATGCTGCCATTCTACCCAGAATCCCTCTGTCCACAGCCGCAGGCACACAAACACACACAGACCCCTGTCACAGCACTGGTTTGGCTCCAAGCCTCCAGCAGGCCTTTACCTTCTTGGTACACTGTCTAACGGTATTGACTAGCTCAGAAATGACCATGTCCACACATTTCTGGCACGGCTCTTTAATCTTCCCAATCTGCCTTTTCACAATGGTCTCAAAGGCCATGTCCGGCGTGAAGAGCCCAGTTCTGCCCGCCGGAGAGAACGGACAGGAAAGAATGACAGGCGGAGGAGAGAAAGAAAAGGAGAAATTGGGCGGAAAGAAGAGTGTTAATCCAAAAGAAATACTATAAGAAAAGAATGAAGAACTGAAATAATGTCTCCAAAGTCCTGCTGAAGCTGCGCTCAACTGTTACGTTTAACACATGTAAATGTGTTTAATGTATCAAATTAAGTTCAATGTAATCATTTAAATATCACTGAAGCTCAACATATCAACAAAACTAAAGCTGAGATGAGAACAGCGCCAGTAGAAAGGAGAAACTGGAGAAAGAACGACGGAAAGTGTCTTAGTTTAGCATGTTAACTACTGAAATGATTTAAATATGGTTCACATTTAAACATATCTAATTAAGTACAGTTTCATTATTGAACTATCAAGATGTCTGAAATATGAAAGCAACTAAAACAAGAAAACTTGGGGAGAATTAATTCAGCGAAAATTGAAAAATGTAATGTTTTTGGTAACACTTTATTTTAAGGCGTCCTTGTTACACGTTACATGTACTTACTAATATAATAACAATTAATGATGCATAATTGCATGCAAGTAACCCTAAACCAAACCTTAATCCTAAAATTAACCAGATAGTATGTGCATGTAGTTAATTAATATTACTTAGTACTTGTATTGTAATTACACTGTAACAAGAACACCTTAAAAAAGTGTAACCATGTTTTTTTGTTGTTGTTTTTTTATTTAATGCATTTTGTTTTGATGCAAATAAAATAATATGCAACAAAAATTGGTAACACTTCACACTTTGCATTAATTAACATTAACTAATAATGCAAAATACTTTATTTATTAATTTAGTTTATGAATCAGAGTTAATGTTAATTATAACTTGTTTAATATGTTTACTAATGGGACCTTATTGTAAAGTTGTTATTTTATTGGCATCAAAACAAAATGCATTAAATAAAAAAGTATAATATTAATGAATAATATTAAGTGCAATAAAATTCTAAATAAACATTCTGAGGCACTTTCAGAAACAATTTTCACTCAAAATAATGCTAGTACATTTCAGTTACACAGAAAACTATAATTAATAGTAATAAATTATAAAGAAATGTAAAGTAAACACTGAATTAAACATGAAAATGATTTTTCGTAAATAAAACTGATTATTGGAGTGGATTATTTTTTCATGAAAATACTATTTCAGTTTTTCTACATGTCATTTCTTTCTATTTTTAGTGAAATTTAGCAAATTCTGAGTGAAAATTCTTCAAGCTACATTTTTATTTTTACCATACGCGTTTTATGGTGGTTGTCAAAAAAGAAAGTAAATAACATGTTTTATACACTTTATGAGACATAATCTGTTGGACAAATGGAGGATCATAAATAAGCCATATGGCAGTAATTATCAAGACAAAAGCCTGATGTTAGTCACTGAAGCCCAAACATCACGCTTCTGGTTAAAGACGAGAGACGCAGTAAAGAGCGGGTTCATTGGGTCTAATCACAACCCGTCCTCTCCTGCTGCTCTGATCACACAGAGACTCAGAGGCGTTTGAGATCAGATGTGTGGTGTATAACACTGAAGGACAGACGTGCCTGATGCCGTGGATGTTCTTGATGGCGTAGCTGATCTCCTTGCGCAGCTCCTTCTCGTTAAACTCCATCTGAGGACACACAACACAAATAATAACCAAATAAACCAGCAATCTAGAACCTCGTTTTCAGAGCACAATATTTCACCAAAAACTCAAAAGTAAAGAATGAAAATTAAGCCTGTTGTTTTGCATTGTGATTTATTTTCATATTTCATCCCTCCTCAATTGTTAGCAGCCCACTGAAATGTGGGAAAAGTTATTTTATACTACTTTACTAATATAATATTATAGTCAGTTGCATATATAATGTTAATATATTATAGAAGTTATAAGAATCATTACGATTTTTTAAAATATTTTTATTCATTAGGGCCCAAGCCAGTAAGGCGCAGGGCCCTATTGTTCTTCTAAGGATTATTATTAGGGCCCAAGCCAGTAAGGCGCAGGGCCCTATTGTTCTTCTAAGGATTATTATTTTTTTTATTATTTTTTATTTCGACTATCCGGGTACTTTTGGGGGCCTTAACGTGCCCGAAAACTCTTGAAAATTGGCACGCACATTGGAACCTGCGGCCATTAGGACGCCACAGACGCTGGGACCCGGGCGTGGCACAGGGGCTCTACGGCGCCCCCTGGAAGATTGTCAGAAATCTTGATGTATAGCTCACACATACTTGCACGTATTCATATGAAACTCGGTACACATATAGAACTCATTGAGCCGAACAACTTTCACGCTGCATGTCTTAGGCTCCGCCCAACAGGAAGTCGGCTATTCAGGGCTGTTTAAAAAGCGCATGCTCTGGAATTTGATATACTCCTCTGAGGATTTCCATACGATTGCCACCAAACTCGGTGAACATGATCTCAAGACATTGGGGACGCTAAATTGCGAAGATATTTTTGATATGTCGAACGGTTTGCCCGTGGCGAGGCGATGAAGTTATGGCGAAAAATGAGACCCAGGAAATGCCTAATAACGTCCACATACATTGTATGATGTAGATCAAACTTCAGTGGTTTGTTCGTTGTATGATGCCGATCGGATAGATGTGACTATTATGACTGAAAGTTATAGCGCCACCAACTGGCTGCAGGAAGTGTGTCATTTTCAAAATGCTTTGAATTCAGCATCTTATTTTTACTCGATTTGCTTCAAACTTCACCAGAATAATGTCAAAACACGGCCGATGTAAAACTGTGAAGGGAATATTGATATCTAAAATTATGTTGCCATGGCAACGTGTCAAAGTTGAAAATTCGTTTCTGGTGATTTTGAGGCAGATAACATGTTTAGAATGTCATGAAACTCAACACACATATCAGTATTAATGATAGTTAGACACTGGAAAAAGCTCATAAACGGGCGTGGAAGAGGCACTCTATAGCGCCACCTTTTGTCAAAAATGGGGGGGTTAGTTTTAGCTACAGACACCAAACTCGGTACATAAATTGTTCTTATTAATCCGGACAACTTTCTAATTTACAGTCATTAGCTACGACCAACAGGAAGTCGGCTATATTTATTTTAAAGTGGGTTTTTTTTTAAAACAGGCTGTAAACAAATTCATACTCCTCCAAACAGAAACACGTAAATCACACCAAACATTTTTTCTCATGATGCCAAAATACTGAAGATGCTAAATTGCGGACGGATTTAGGATATCTTGAACGATGATTTAATGGCAATTTATTAAAGTTACTGTAAAAAATAGATTTTTTTTTTTTTTTTTTTTTTATCTTTTAAGAGCAGCTTCCAAACACTTCATAAAAAATTACATGCACATAACAATACAGTCTGAGGATATGTGATTAATTTCATGAATTTACAATACACTATGGAGAGCAGAAAATTAAAAAACTATCAGAGAGTTATTAAACTGCTGAGTGAGAGCTCCTGCCAGTCTGCCTCTGATTGAGGGGTGGGGGTGGGGTGGGCTGTCAGTGACTGTGTGGATTGAGGCAGTGGGTGAGAGAGAGAAAGAGAGAGAGAGGGTCTGTTTTTTAAAATCTTAAAAAAATGCTTATAAATCATTAAAGATTTTTATAACACTTTATAATAAGGTCTCATTTCTTAACATTAGGAAATGCATTAATTAACTGAACTAACAATGAAAAATATATTTTTACAGCATGTTAATTCTTCCATGATAGTATGAACTAACAAAGAACAATTTTTTTTAAAGCATTTATTAATCTTTTTAATGTTAGAAAAATAGTCATGTTCAAAAGATAAACTTTAAAATTTAATAATATATTAACACATTTTGGAATTAATATTGATCAATATTAAATGGTATATAATTATTAATGATTTTATATATATATATATATATATATATATAATGATAGCTACAGACACCAAACTCGGTACATACATTTTTCTTATTAATCCGGACAACTTTCTAATTTACAGTCATTAGCTACGACCAACAGGAAGTTGGCTATATTTATTTTAATGTGGGTTTTTTTTTTTTTAAACGCGCTGTAAACAAATTCATACTCCTCCAATCAGAAACACGGAAATCACACCAAATATTTTTTCTCACGATGCCAAAATACTGAAGATGCTAATTGCAGACAGATTTAGGATATCTTGAACTGCGTTTTAATGGCAATTTATTAAAGTTACAGTAAAAAAGAGAAAACTTTTTTTTTTTTTTTCTTTTAAGAGCAGCTTCCAAACACTTCATAAAAAATTACATACACAGAACAAGACAGTCTGAGGATATGTGATTAATTCATGAATTTACAATACACTATGCGGAGGAGAACATTTTAAAACTATCAGAGATCTCCTGTCTCTGTGCTTCTAATGTTTGCGGTGGGTGACTGGGTGGGTGAGTTCAGTGAGTGTGGAGGGGGAGAGAGAGAGAGAGGGGGTCTGTTTAAACATCTCAATAAAATCCTTAAAAAATGCTTATAAAGCATTAAAGGTTTTGATAACACTTTATAATTAAGTCTCATTTGTTAACAGTAGGGAAGGCATTAATTAACATGAACTAACAATGAAAAATATATTTTTTACAGCATGTTAATTCTTCATTGATAGTATGAACTTACAATGAACTAACAATGAACAAAATATTTGTAATATTAGAAAAATAGTCATGTTCAAAAGATAAAACATTAAAATGTAATAATATATTAACACATTTTGGAATTGATTTTGATCAACATTAAATGGTATATATTTATTAATGATGTAAATTAACAACAGTTAAATAATGTTGTTTTTTAACATTGGTTAATTCACAAATAACATTAAATATTAACAATATATTTTTTACTTTATTCATTTGTGTTAGAAAAAATTATTAATGTTAGTTAATGGAAAAATAAATCATTAAAAAATGCTTATAAATCATTAAAACCTTTGGTAACTATAATAATTTCTCATTTGTTAGCATTTGTAAATGCATTAACTAACATGAACTACCAATGAAAAATATATTTTCACAGAATTTAAAGTTTTATATGTTGTTCTGTGTGTGTGTGTGTTTCACAGAGTTGATGGTTTGGATTAACCCTTTAATTGCCGTATCCCTTAAAACCAAACTGCCAGAGGGTTACTGTGATGCGTGTGCTCGCTGGGCACCGTTTTATCGATGCCACCGGGGTGGCGTATGCTGACGGCTTGGGCCCGTCATCGCTGCTTGCAGCTATATTTTTTTTTTTATTTTTTTTTTTTATTATTTTTTATTTCGACTATCCGGGTACTTTTGGGGGCCTTAACGTGCCCGAAAACTCTTGAAAATTGGCACACACATTGGAACCTGCGGCCATTAGGACGCCGCTGAGGCTGGGACCCGGGCGTGGCACAGGGGCTCTACGGCGCCCCCTGCAAAATTGTCAGAAAGCTTGATGTATAGCTCACACATACTTGCACGTATTCATATGAAACTCGGTACACATATAGAACTCATTGAGCTGAACAACTTTCACGCAGCATGTCTTAGGCTCCGCCCAACAGGAAGTCGGCTATTCAGGGCTGTTTAAAAAGCGCATGCTCTGGAATTTGATATACTCCTCTGAGGATTTCCATACGATTGCCACCAAACTCGGTGAACATGATCTCAAGACATTGGGGACGCTAAATTGCGAAGATATTTTTGATATGTCGAACGGTTTGCCCGTGGCGAGGCGATGAAGTTATGGCGAAAAATGAGACCCAGGAAATGCGTAATAACGTCCACATACATTGTATGATGTATATCAAACTTCAGTGATTTGTTCGTTGTATGATGCCGATCGGATAGATGTGACTATTATGACTGAAAGTTATAGCGCCACCAACTGGCTGCAGGAAGTGTGTCGTTTTCAAAATGCTTTGAATTCAGCATCTTCTTTTTACTCGATTTGCTTCAAACTTCACCAGAATAATGTCAAAACACGGCCGATGTAAAACTGTGAAGGGAATATTGATATCTAAAATTATGTTACCATGGCAACGTGTCAAAGTTGAAAATTCGTTTCTGGTGATTTTGAGGCAGATAACATGTTTAGAATGTCATGAAACTCAACACACATATGAGTATTAATGATAGTTAGACACTGGAAAAAGCTCATAAACAGGCGTGGAAGAGGCACTCTATAGCGCCACCTTTTGTCAAAAATGGGGGGGTTAGTTTTAGCTACAGACACCAAACTCGGTACATAAATTGTTCTTATTAATCCGGACAACTTTCTAATTTACAGTCATTAGCTACGACCAACAGGAAGTCGGCTATATTTATTTTAATGTGGGTTTTTAAAAAAAACGGGCTGTAAACAAATTAATACTCCTTCAAGCAGAAACACGGAAATCACACAAAACATTTTTTATCATGATGCCAAAATACTGACGATGCTAAATTGCGGACGGATTTAGGATATCTTGAACGATGATTTAATGGCAATTTATTAAAGTTACAGTAAAAAAGATAATTTTTATTTTTTTTTATCTTTTAAGAGCAGCTTCCAAACACTTCATAAAAAATTACATACACAGAACAATACAGTCTGAGGATATGTGATTAATTTCATGAATTTACAATACACTATGCTTAGGAGAAAATTTAAAA
Organism: Barbus barbus; assembly: GCF_936440315.1. NCBI lineage: Eukaryota > Metazoa > Chordata > Actinopteri > Cypriniformes > Cyprinidae > Barbus > Barbus barbus. The sequence continues at coordinate 950,969 of NC_136733.1, forward strand.
ACTATCAGAGAGTTGATATAATGCTTCTGAGTGAGAGATCCCTGCCAGCCTGCATCTGAGTGAGGGGTGGGGGTGGGGTGGGGTGTGAGTGAGTGACTGTGAGTGACTGTGTGGATTGAGCCAGTGGGTGAGAGAGAGAGAGAGAGAGAGAGAGGTTCTGTTTTTTTAAAATCTTTAAAAAATGCTTATAAATCATTAAAGATTTTGATAACACTTTATAATAAGGTCTCAATTCTTAACATTAGGAAATGCATTAATTAACGTGAACTAACAATGAAAAATATATTTTTACAGCATGTTAATTCTTCCAGGATAGTATGAACTAACAAAGAACTTTTTTTTTAAAGCATTTATTAATCTTTTTAATGTTAGAAAAATAATCATGTTCAAAAGATTAACTTTAAAATGTAATAATATATAAACACATTTTGGAATTAATATTCATCAACATTAAATGGTATATGATTATATATATATAATGATAGCTACAGACACCAAACTCGGTACATAAATTGTTCTTATTAATCCGGACAACTTTCTAATTTACAGTCATTAGCTACGACCAACAGGAAATCGGCTATTTTTTTTTTATGTGTTTTTTTTTTTTAAACGGGCTGTAAACAAATTCATACTCCTCCAAACAGAAACCAAAAATTCACACCAAACATTTTTTCACATGATTCCAAGATACTGAAGATGCTACATTGCGGACCGATTTAGGATATCTTGAACGGTGATTTAATGGCAATTTATTAAAGTTACAGTAAAAAAGAACACTTTTTTTTTTTTTTATCTTTTAAGAGCAGCTTCCAAACACTTCATAAAAAATTACATACACAGAACAAGACAGTCTGAGGATATGTGATTAATTCATGAATTTACAATACACTATGCGGAGGAGAAAATTGAAAAACTATCAGAGAGTTGTTACAATGCTTCTGAGTGAGAGCTCCTGCCACTGCTTCTGAGTGAGGGGTGGGGGTGGGGTGGGGTGTGAGTGACTGTGTGAGTTCAGTGTGGATTGAGCCAGTGGGTGAGAGAGAGAAGGAGAGAGAGGGTCTGTTTAAACTTCTCAATAAAATCCTTAAAAAATGCTTATAAAGCATTAAAGGTTTTGATAACACTTTATAATGAAGTCTCATTTGTTAACAGTAGGGAATGCATTAATATTTTTTACAGCATGTTAATTCTTCATTGATAGTATGAGCTTACAATGAACTAACAATGAACAAAATATTTTTAATGTTAGAAAAATAGTCATGTTCAAAAGATAAAACTTTAAATTTTAATAATATATTAACACATTTTGGAATTAATATTGATCAACATTAAATGGTATATAATTATTAATGATGTTAACTAACAACAGTTAAATAATATAGGTCTTTAACATTGGTTAATTCACAAATAACATGAAATATTAACAATATATTTTTTACTTTATTCATTTGTGTTAGTAAAAATTATTCATGGTAGTTAATGGAAAATAAATCATTAAAAAATGCTTTTGAATCATTAAAACCTTTGGTAACTATAATAATTTCTCATTTGTTAGCATTAGTAAATGCATTAACTAACATCAACTACCAATGAAAAATATATTTTCACAGAATTGAAAGTTTTATATGTTGTTCTGTGTGTGTGTGTTTCACAGAGTTGATGGTTTGGATTAACCCTTTAATTGCCGTATCCCTTAGAACCAAACTGCCAGAGGGTTACTGTGATGCTTGTGCTCGCTGGGCACAGTTTTATCGATGCTACCGGGGTGGCGTATGCTGACGGCTTGGGCCCGTCATCGCTGCTTGCAGCTATATTTATTAGGGCCCAAGCCAGTAAGGCGCAGGGCCCTATTGTTCTTCTAAGGATTATTAGGGCCCAAGCCAGTAAGGCGCAGGGCCCTATTGTTCCCCTAAGGATTATTAGGGCCCAAGCCAGTAAGGCGCAGGGCCCTATTGTTCTTCTAAGGATTATTATTAGGGCCCAAGCCAGTAAGGCGCAGGGCCCTATTGTTCTTCTAAGGATTATTATTTTTTTTTTTTTTTTTATTATTTTTTATTTCGACTATCCGGGTACTTTTGGGGGCCTTAACGTGCCCGAAAACTCTTGAAAATTGGCACGCACGTTGGAACCTGCGGCCATTAGGACGCCACAGAGGCTGGGACCCGGGCGTGGCACAGGGGCTCTACGGCGCCCCCTGGAAAATTGTCAGAAAGCTTGATGTATAGCTCACACATACTTGCACGTATTCATATGAAACTCGGTACACATATAGAACTCATTGAGCCGAACAACTTCCGCGCAGCATGTCATAGGCTCCGCCCAACAGGAAGTCGGCTATTCAGGGCTGTTTAAAAAGCGCATGCTCTGGAATTTGATATACTCCTCTGAGGATTTCCATACGATTGCCACCAAACTCGGTGAACATGATCTCAAGACATTGGGGACGCTAAATTGCGAAGATATTTTTGATATGTCGAACGGTTTGCCCGTGGCGAGGCGATGAAATTATGGTGAAAAATGAGACCCAGGAAATGCCTAATAACGTCCACATACATTGTATGATGTAGATCAAACTTCAGTGATTTGTTCGTTGTATGATGCCGATCGGATAGATGTGACTATTATGACTGAAAGTTATAGCGCCACCAACTGGCTGCAGGAAGTGTGTCGTTTTCAAAATGCTTTGAATTCAGCATCTTCTTTTTACTCGATTTGCTTCAAACTTCACCAGAATAATGTCAAAACACGGCCGATGTAAAACTGTGAAGGCAATATTGATATCTAAACTTATGTTGCCATGGCAACGTGTCAAAGTTGAAAATTCGTTTCTGGTGATTTTGAGGCAGATAACATGTTTAGAATGTCATGAAACTCAACACACATATCAGTATTAATGATAGTTAGACACTGGAAAAAGCTCATAAACGGGCGTGGAAGAGGCACTCTATAGCGCCACCTTTTGTCAAAAATTGGGGGGTTAGTTTTAGCTACAGACACCACACTTGGTACATAAATTGTTCTTATTAATCCGGACAACTTTCTAATTTACAGTCATTAGCTACGACCAACAGGAAGTCGGCTATATTTATTTTAATGTGGGTTTTTTTTTAAAACGGGCTGTAAACAAATTAATACTCCTCCAAGCAGAAACACGGAAATCACACGAAACATTTTTTATCATGATGCCAAAATACTGAAGATGCTAAATTGCGGACGGATTTAGGATATCTTGAACGATGATTTAATGGCAATTTATTAAAGTTACAGTAAAAAATATATATATATATTTTTTTTTATCTTTTAAGAGCAGCTTCCAAACACTTCATAAAAAATTACATACACAGAACAATACAGTCTGAGAATATGTGATTAATTTCATGAATTTACAATACACTATGCAGAGGAGAAAATTAAAAAAACTATCAGCCTGCTTCTGAGTGAGAGCTCCTGCCACTGCTTCTGAGTGAGGGGTGGGGGTGGGGTGGGGTGGGCTGTGAGTGACTGTGTGAGTGACTGTGTGGATTGAGCCAGTGGGTGAGAGAGAGAAAGAGAGAGAGAGGGTCTGTTTTTTAAAATCTTTAAAAAATGCTTATAAATCATTAAAGATTTTGATAACACTTTATAATAAGGTCTCAATTCTTAACATTAGGAAATGCATTAATTAACGTGAACTAACAATGAAAAATATATTTTTACAGCATGTTAATTCTTCCATGATAGTATGAACTAACAAAGAACTTTTTTTTTTAAAGCATTTATTAATCTTTTTAATGTTAGAAAAATAATCATGTTCAAAAGATTAACTTTAAAATGTAATAATATATAAACACATTTTGGAATTAATATTCATCAACATTAAATGGTATATAATTATTAATGATTATATATATAATGATAGCTACATACACCAAACTCGGTACATAAATTGTTCTTATTAATCCGGACAACTTTCTCATTTACAGTCATTAGCTACGACCAACAGGAAATCGGCTGTTTTTTTTTTATGTGTTTTTTTTTTTTTTTTTAAACGGGCTGTAAACAAATTCATACTCCTTCAAGCAGAAACCAACAATTCACACCAAACATTTTTTCACATGCTTCCAAGATACTGAAGATACTACATTGCGGACGGATTTAGGATATCTTGAACGGTGATTTAATGGCAATTTATTAAAGTCACAGTAAAAAATAACACTTTTCTTTTTTTTTATCTTTTAAGAGCAGCTTCAAAACACTTCATAAAAAATTACATACACAGAACAATACAGTCTTAGGATATGTTATTAATTCCATGAATTTACAATACACTATGCAGAGGAGAACATTTTCAAACTTATCAGAGTTCTCCTGTCTCTGTGCTTCTAATGTTTGCGGTAGGTGACTGGGTGGGTGACTGACTGTGTGAGTTCAGTGAGTGTGGAGGGGGAGGGGGAGAGAGAGAGGGTCTGTTTAAACTTCTCAATAAAATCCTTAAAAAATGCTTATAAAGCATTAAAGGTTTTGATAACACTTTATAATGAAGTCTCATTTGTTAACAGTAGGGAATGCATTAATTAACATGAACTAACAATGAAAAATATATTTTTTACAGCATGTTAATTCTTCATTGATAGTATGAACTTACAATGAACTAACAATGAACAAAATATTTTTAATATTAGAAAAATAGTCATGTTCAAAAGATAAAACTTTAAAATGTAATAATATATTAACACATTTTGGAATTGATTTTGATCAACATTAAATGGTATATATTTATTAATGATGTAAATTAACAACAGTTAAATAATGTTGTTTTTTAACATTGGTTAATTCACAAATAACATTAAATATTAACAATATATTTTTTACTTTATTCATTTGTGTTAGAAAAAATTATTCATGTTAGTTAATGGAAAAAGAAATCATTAAAAAATGCTTATAAATCATTAAAACCTTTGGTAACTATAATAATTTCTCATTTGTTAGCATTAGTAAATGCATTAACATGAACTACCAATGAAAAATATATTTTCACAGAATTTAAAGTTTTATATGTTGTTCTGTGTGTGTGTGTTTCACAGAGTTGATGGTTTGGATTAACCCTTTAATTGCCGTATCCCTTAAAACCAAACTGCCAGAGGGTTACTGTGATGCGTGTGCTCGCTGGGCACCGTTTTATCGATGCCACCGGGGTGGCGTATGCTGACGGCTTGGGCCCGTCATCGCTGCTTGCAGCTATATTTTTTTTTTTTTTTTTTATTATTTTTTATTTCGACTATCCGGGTACTTTTGGGGGCCTTAACGTGCCCGAAAACTCTTGAAAATTGGCACGCACATTGGAACCTGCGGCCATTAGGACGCCGCAGACGCTGGGACCCGGGCGTGGCACAGGGGCTCTACGGCGCCCCCTGGAAGATTGTCAGAAAGCTTGATGTATAGCTCACACATACTTGCACGTATTCATATGAAACTCGGTACACATATAGAACTCATTGAGCCGAACAACTTTCACGCTGCATGTCTTAGGCTCCGCCCAACAGGAAGTCGGCTATTCAGGGCTGTTTAAAAAGCGCATGCTCTGGAATTTGATATACTCCTCTGAGGATTTCCATACGATTGCCACCAAACTCGGTGAACATGATCTCAAGACATTGGGGACGCTAAATTGCGAAGATATTTTTGATATGTCGAACGGTTTGCCCGTGGCGAGGCGATGAAGTTATGGCGAAAAATGAGACCCAGGAAATGCCTAATAACGTCCACATACATTGTATGATGTAGATCAAACTTCAGTGGTTTGTTCGTTGTATGATGCCGATCGGATAGATGTGACTATTATGACTGAAAGTTATAGCGCCACCAACTGGCTGCAGGAAGTGTGTCGTTTTCAAAATGCTTTGAATTCAGCATCTTATTTTTACTCGATTTGCTTCAAACTTCACCAGAATAATGTCAAAACACGGCCGATGTAAAACTGTGAAGGGAATATTGATATCTAAAATTATGTTGCCATGGCAACGTGTCAAAGTTGAAAATTCGTTTCTGGTGATTTTGAGGCAGATAACATGTTTAGAATGTCATGAAACTCAACACACATATCAGTATTAATGATAGTTAGACACTGGAAAAAGCTCATAAACGGGCGTGGAAGAGGCACTCTATAGCGCCACCTTTTGTCAAAAATGGGGGGGTTAGTTTTAGCTACAGACACCAAACTCGGTACATAAATTGTTCTTATTAATCCGGACAACTTTCTAATTTACAGTCATTAGCTACGACCAACAGGAAGTCGGCTATATTTATTTTAAAGTGGGTTTTTTTTTAAAACGGGCTGTAAACAAATTCATACTCCTCCAAACAGAAACACGTAAATCACACCAAACATTTTTTCTCATGATGCCAAAATACTGAAGATGCTAAATTGCGGACGGATTTAGGATATCTTGAACGATGATTTAATGGCAATTTATTAAAGTTACTGTAAAAAATAGATTTTTTTTTTTTTTTTATCTTTTAAGAGCAGCTTCCAAACACTTCATAAAAAATTACATGCACATAACAATACAGTCTGAGGATATGTGATTAATTTCATGAATTTACAATACACTATGGAGAGCAGAAAATTAAAAAACTATCAGAGAATTATTAAACTGCTGAGTGAGAGCTCCTTCCAGTCTGCCTCTGATTGAGGGGTGGGGGTGGGGTGGGCTGTCAGTGACTGTGTGGATTGAGGCAGTGGGTGAGAGAGAGAAAGAGAGAGAGAGGGTCTGTTTTTTAAAATCTTAAAAAAATGCTTATAAATCATTAAAGATTTTTATAACACTTTATAATAAGGTCTCATTTCTTAACATTAGGAAATGCATTAATTAACTGAACTAACAATGAAAAATATATTTTTACAGCATGTTAATTCTTCCATGATAGTATGAACTAACAAAGAACAATTTTTTTTAAAGCATTTATTAATCTTTTTAATGTTAGAAAAATAGTCATGTTCAAAAGATAAACTTTAAAATTTAATAATATATTAACACATTTTGGAATTAATATTGATCAATATTAAATGGTATATAATTATTAATGATTTTATATATATATATATATATATAATGATAGCTACAGACACCAAACTCGGTACATAAATTGTTCTTATTAATCCGGACAACTTTCTAATTTACAGTCATTAGCTACGACCAACAGGAAGTCGGCTATATTTATTTTAATGTGGGTTTTTTTTTTTTTTTTAAACGCGCTGTAAACAAATTCATACTCCTCCAATCAGAAACACGGAAATCACACCAAATATTTTTTCTCACGATGCCAAAATACTGAAGATGCTAATTGCAGACAGATTTAGGATATCTTGAACTGCGTTTTAATGGCAATTTATTAAAGTTACAGTAAAAAAGAGAAAACTTTTTTTTTTTTTTTTCTTTTAAGAGCAGCTTCCAAACACTTCATAAAAAATTACATACACAGAACAAGACAGTCTGAGGATATGTGATTAATTCATGAATTTACAATACACTATGCGGAGGAGAACATTTTAAAACTATCAGAGATCTCCTGTCTCTGTGCTTCTAATGTGTGCGGTAGGTGACTGGGTGAGTGACTGACTGTGTGAGTTCAGTGAGTGTGGAGGGAGAGAGAGAGAGAGAGGGGGTCTGTTTAAACATCTCAATAAAATCCTTAAAAAATGCTTATAAAGCATTAAAGGTTTTGATAACACTTTATAATTAAGTCTCATTTGTTAACAGTAGGGAAGGCATTAATTAACATGAACTAACAATGAAAAATATATTTTTTACAGCATGTTAATTCTTCATTGATAGTATGAACTTACAATGAACTAACAATGAACAAAATATTTGTAATATTAGAAAAATAGTCATGTTCAAAAGATAAAACGTTAAAATGTAATAATATATTAACACATTTTGGAATTGATTTTGATCAACATTAAATGGTATATATTTATTAATGATGTAAATTAACAACAGTTAAATAATGTTGTTTTTTAACATTGGTTAATTCACAAATAACATTAAATATTAACAATATATTTTTTACTTTATTCATTTGTGTTAGAAAAAATTATTAATGTTAGTTAATGGAAAAATAAATCATTAAAAAATGCTTATAAATCATTAAAACCTTTGGTAACTATAATAATTTCTCATTTGTTAGCATTTGTAAATGCATTAACTAACATGAACTACCAATGAAAAATATATTTTCACAGAATTTAAAGTTTTATATATTGTTCTGTGTGTGTGTGTGTTTCACAGAGTTGATGGTTTGGATTAACCCTTTAATTGCCGTATCCCTTAAAACCAAACTGCCAGAGGGTTACTGTGATGCGTGTGCTCGCTGGGCACCGTTTTATCGATGCCACCGGGGTGGCGTATGCTGACGGCTTGGGCCCGTCATCGCTGCTTGCAGCTATATTTTTTTTTTTATTTTTTTTTATTTTTTATTTCAATCATCCGGGCACTTTTGGGGGCCTTAACGTGCCCGAAAACTCTCGAAAATTGGCACGCACATTGGAACCTGCGGCCATTAGGACGCCGCTGAGGCTGGGACCCGGGCGTGGCACAGGGGCTCTACGGCGCCCCCTGGAAAATTGTCAGAAAACTTGATGTATAGCTCACACATACTTGCACGTATTCATATGAAACTCGGTACACATATAGAACTCATTGAGCCGAACAACTTTCACGCAGCATGTCTTAGGCTCCGCCCAACAGGAAGTCGGCTATTCAGGGCTGTTTAAAAAGCGCATGCTCTGGAATTTGATATACTCCTCTGAGGATTTCCATACGATTGCCACCAAACTCGGTGAACATGATCTCAGGACATTGGGGACGCTAAATTGCGAAGATATTTTTGATATGTCGAACGGTTTGCCCGTGGCGAGGCGATGAAGTTATGGCGAAAAATGAGACCCAGGAAATGCCTAATAACGTCCACATACATTGTATGATGTAGATCAAACTTCAGTGATTTGTTCTTTGTATGATGCCGATCGGATAGATGTGACTATTATGACTGAAAGTTATAGCGCCACCAACTGGCTGCAGGAAGTGTGTCGTTTTCAAAATGCTTTGAATTCAGCATCTTATTTTTACTCGATTTGCTTCAAACTTCACCAGAATAATGTCAAAACACGGCCGATGTAAAACTGTGAAGGGAAGATTGATATCTAAAATTATGTTGCCATGGCAACGTGTCAAAGTTGAAAATTCGTTTCTGGTGATTTTGAGGCAGATAACATGTTTAGAATGTCATGAAACTCAACACACATATGAGTATTAATGATAGTTAGACACTGGAAAAAGCTCATAAACGGGCGTGGAAGAGGCACTCTATAGCGCCACCTTTTGTCAAAAATGAGGGGGTTAGTTTTAGCTACAGACCCCAAACTCGGTACATAAATTGTTCTAATTAATCCGGACAACTTTCTAATTTACAGTCATTAGCTACGACCAACAGGAAGTCGGCTATATTTATTTTAATGTGGGTTTTTTTTAAAAACGGGCTGTAAACAAATTAATACTCCTCCAAGCAGAAACACGGAAATCACACCAAACATTTTTTATCATGATGCCAAAATACTGAAGATGCTAAATTGCGGACGGATTTAGGATATCTTGAACGATGATTTAATGGCAATTTATTAAAGTTACAGTAAAAAAGATCATTTCTTTTTTTTTTTTATCTTTTAAGAGCAGCTTCCAAACACTTCATAAAAAATTACATACACAGAACAATACAGTCTGAGGATATGTGATTAATTTTATGAATTTACAATACACTATGCAGAGGAGAAAATTTGAAAACTATCAGAGAGTTAGACTTAGACTGCTTCTGAGTGAGAGATCCCTGTCAGCCTGCAGCTGAGTGAGGGGTGGGGGTGGGGGTGGGGTGTGAGTGACTGTGTGAGTGACTGTGTGGATTGAGCCAGTGGGTGAGAGAGAGAAAGAGAGAGAGAGGGTCTGTTTTTTTAAATCTTTAAAAAATGCTTATAAATCATTAAAGATTTTGATAACACTTTATAATAAGGTCTCAATTCTTAACATTAGGAAATGCATTAATTAACGTGAACTAACAATGAAAAATATATTTTTACAGCATGTTAATTCTTCCATGATAGTATGAACTAACAAAAAACAATTTTTTTAAAGCATTTATTAATCTTTTTAATGTTAGAAAATTAGTCATGTTCAAAAGATAAACTTTAAAATGTAATAATATATAAACACATTTTGGAATTAATATTGATCAACATTAAATGGTATATAATTATTAATGATTATATATATATATATATATATATATATATATATATAATGATAGCTACAGACACCAAACTCGGTACATAAATTGTTCTTATTAATCCGGACAACTTTCTAATTTACAGTCATTAGCTACGACCAACAGGAAATCGGCTATTTTTTTTTTTTATGTGTTTTTTTTTTTTTTAAACGGGCTGTAAACAAATTCATACTCCTTCAAGCAGAAACCAAAAATTCACACCAAACATTTTTTCACATGCTTCCAAGATACTGAAGATGCTACATTGCGGACTGATTTAGGATATCTTGAACGGTGATTTAATGGCAATTTATTAAAGTTACAGTAAAAAAGAACACTTTTTTTTTTTATCTTTAAAGAGCAGCTTCCAAACACTTCATAAAAAATTACATACACAGAACAAGACAGTCTGAGATATGTGATTAATTTCATGAATTTACAATACACTATGGAGAGCAGAAAATTAAAACTATCAGAGTTCTCCTGTCTCTGTGCTTCTAATGTGTGCGGTGGGTGACTGGGTGGGTGACTGACTGTGTGAGTTTAGTGAGTGTGGAGGGGGAGAGAGAGAGAGAGAGAGAGAGAGAGAGAGAGAGAGAGAGAGAGGGTATGTTTAAACTTCTCAATAAAATCCTTAAAAAATGCTTATAAAGCATTAAAGGTTTTGATAGCACTTTATAATTAAGTCTCTTTTGTTAACAGTAGGGAATGCATTAATTAACATGAACTAACAATGAAAAATATATTTTTTACAGCATGTTAATTCTTCATTGATAGTATGAACTTACAATGAACAAAATATTTTTAATATTAGAAAAATAGTCATGTTCAAAAGATAAAACTTTAAAATGTAATAATATATTAACACATTTTGGAATTGATTTTGATAAACATTAAATGGTATATATTTATTAATGATGTAAATTAACAACAGTTAAATAATGTTGTTTTTAACATTGGTTAATTCACAAATAACATTAAATATTAACAATATATGTTTTACTTTATTCATTTGTGTTAGAATAAATTATTCATGTTAGTTAATGGAAAAATAAATCATTAAAAAATGCTTATAAATCATTAAAACCTTTGGTAACTATAATAATTTCTCATTTGTTAGCATTAGTAAATGCATTAACTAACATCAACTACCAATGAAAAATATATTTTCACAGAATTTAAAGTTTTATATGTTGTTCTGTGTGTGTGTGTGTTTCACAGAGTTGATGGTTTGGAATAACCCTTTAATTGCCGTATCCCTTAAAACCAAACTGCCAGAGGGTTACTGTAATGTGTGTGCTCGCTGGGCACCGTTTTATCGATGCCACCGGGATGGCGTATGCTGACGGCTTGGGCCCGTCATCGCTGCTCACAGCTATATTTAATCATTATTATGCTGCCCTGCTGCATTTATTTGATAAAAAATACAGTAATATGAAATATTTTAATATATTGAAATATATTACATTGAAAAGAGTTATTTTAAATTGTAATAATATTTTATAATATAATTTGTTTGCTATATTTTCATCAAATAAATGCAACCTTTTATTTTTTTTTATTGTCTATTTAATTACATTATAAATGATCCTAAAAAAAAATATATATATATATATATATATATATATATATATAAATAACTGAATAGCATAATAAAATAATTACAGTGATAATTATTATGGTAATAAAAATCTATTAGGTAGGAAACACAATGGTATTTTGGTACAACAGTAAACTATTGAGAATGATTTATTTTCCAGCTACAGTAATCAGGAACTGGAGGTTGCATGTACTTTACTGTTGTGAAAATAATGGCATAATGCAGATTTATTGTTTTGATTTTGGCCTGAGATGTTTTAGCATCACATTATGGAACATGAGAGACTGTTTGCATCACGAAGCCAGCATACTGGAAACATAACAGAGAATAACATTGCATAGAGGGATAAAACTCCATAAATGAGCAGGAACTCATGACTGAATGTAGTGATATTTATAAGCTACAGAAACCTCAAACAGATCAACTGGATCAACTGCTTCCTGTTGGCTGCTGCAGACAGTGTTTTATTGTGGATGTGCGTGTGTGTGTGTGTGTGTGTGTGTGTGTGTCTGCGTGAAGTGTGTGTGTCTGCGTGTATATGTGTGTGTCTGCGTGAAGTGTGTGTGTTTTCCAGGCCACAGGAAGGCGGAATGTTTTACTCATAAAGGCTGCGCTGAGGCCCGAGGGAGACGCAATCCTGCGCCGTGACTCATGTGTTTCTGCTGCCGAACGATACAGAGTCTCACAGATCAGTCTGACAACTCCTAAAGATAGCTTTCTCTTCACTCTGCAGTAGACAGACTAAACAATACCAGTCACAATGTAGGAATAATTCCATTTTTATGTCTCTTCTGCTCACCAAGGCTGCATTTATTTGGTCAAAACATGTGATCAGTGTGAACGGTGAGTGGAGAAACACTATCTGTGAGAAGTGCACATGTGCTCTCGCACCTTCACCAGCTCGAAGGGGAACCGCTCGTGGAAGATGCGATTGATTCTGGCTCCTCCAGACAGCTCATACGTGTCTATCTGATCTCCAGAGCCCTCGATACGCTTCTCGAAATCCACCGAGAACTGCTGCACCATCCTGAAACCAACAATACATACACTGAGCATGTTTTTGCTCAATATTAATATAGGGGGAGATCTTTAAGTGTTTAATGCTGTATTATTTTGAAATGTTAAGTGTTTTTGGTGTGTGTAAGTTTGTGCAGAAGAGGTCAGGAAGACAATTACTTCATTTAAAAAGTAATGGCTGTGCAATTTCCAGCACAGTGATATCTGTTAACTAAGTGTTTTGCATGAGCAGGTATGCTCATGCTATTGTAAACTAGCTATATTTTAAAATACGAAACATGCATATCATAAATTATTATTAAATTTAAGAAATATATATGTGTGTATATACTGCATGAGAAAATATATGTTCAATATATTTTTACACATGCAGTAACACATCTCATAACATGTACATCTATATATTATAAAGGGCTGTCTCAGTGAGCCTGAGTTTCACATGAGACCCTGGAGCACAAAAGCAGTCATCAGTAACACAGGTATATCTGTAGCAATAGACAACAATACATTGTATGGATCAAAATTATACATTTCTCTTTTATGACAAAAATCATTAGGATATTAAGATCATGTTCCATGAAGATATTTAGTAAATTTCCTATCATAAATATATCAAAACTTAATTTCTGATTAGTAATATGCATTGCTAAGAACTTCATTTGAACAACTTTAAAGGTGATTTTCTCAATATTTAGATTTTTTTGCACCCTCAGATTCCAGATTTCCAAATATTGTCCGATCCTAACAAACCATACATCAATGGAAAGCTTATTTATTCGTGTGATATATAATTCTCAATTTCATAAATTTGGCCCTTAAGACTGGTTTTGTGCTCCAGGGTCAGATATATTAGTTCAGAGACAGAGGTGAATGTGATTGACTGACTGCAGCAGGGCTTTGGTCTTCCGGGACGGATCGTCTGGACGGAAGTTCTTGTATTCCTCCACTTCTTTCTCGATGGACAGCAGCTGGCTCTGCAGTTTAGCGCGCAGCCCGGGGAGCGTGTCACGGATGTGATTGGTCAGTTGCTGCAGGACAGAGAAGAGAAAACAGAGATGAAAATGAAAGACAGTGACATTGAAGCTTGATGATTTACTCCTACAGTAACTAGCTAGGTAACTAGTTATGATATAGCTGGGGACTACTTTCAGGCGCTGCGTAATATCATTGCACCTGCTGCACCCATGATACTACACTACAGGAGAGTCAAGTTTTAAATAGTGAGATGCTAATGGTCTAATCAGATTCAATGATCTATGCTAAGCTACGGTAAAAGTGCTACCGCCAGACCCGGAGATCGGCAGAATGGACTCAAAAACGGTAAAACTCAACTGTTTAACTCTTGGGGACTTGGAAAAGTGGAGTGTTCCTTTAAGTAAATTTCAAGTATATTTTAAGTATACTTTATGTAGTAAGTATACATATATCAGTGTACTAGTAGTATACTTGTAAGTGTACTATTTCAATACTCCTTGGGACTAAATTGGCCCACTTTCTAGTATATAAAAGTATACTTTAAATGTCATTTAAGTATATTTATGAGAAGTACATAAAAAGTAGACTGAATGTATACTTTCCTATTTTTAGTTTAAAAGTATAATAATAGCACTTGAATAAGCTTCTTTTTCGTAACTATCTTGAGTTTGGTGTTTCCACCACAGCTTTATCCTGCAGGTGCTGTAGCTCATCTACTGAAATACTGTTGTTATCTTTAAAACTTGGCTGCGTGTATGTGGCCGAAGCGAACCAAACGGAGAGTTTAGGTTGATGTTCACACATTTCAGCTGCTAAAGTCTGTCTGATTGCTCTAGGTCTCACCTGGTTGAGGGTTTTCTGCAGGAAAGGTGTTCCCATGCGGTCGGCCAGGTGTCTGTAACTGGCATGAGACAGAAAAAACTTCCTCTCCGCCGCCATAGCAGCGTTAATATCCTTCTTCCCGTCGATGTCTTTCTGACTGCGGTTCACCACACCGATGTACCCTGCAGAAACACAAACACACCAGCGTTAGATGGGTAAAGTGTGGAAGCCTGTTTCCGCCACTGAATAAAATTGATTTAAAAAGGTTATTGTAGCTTTTTATCGCACAGTTCTGACTTTATTTCTCAGAATTGCAAGTATCTCAATTATGACCTTTTTAACTCTCAATTGTGAGCTTATATCACGCAATTATGAGAAAAAAGTCAGAACTGTGAGATAAAAAGTCACAATAACCCTTTTTATTTTTTATTCAGTGGCGGAAACGGGCTTCCATAGTAAAGTGACTGCAGGTCAGATCATTTGATCTCGGTGTAATTTGGTGAGAAACATTGGAGATAAACAATCAAAGATACTCATTTGTGACCCAGGAGCACAAAGCCAGTCATAAGGATCCGTTTGTTGAAATATACATCACATGAAAGCTGAATAAATAAGCTTACATTGATGTATGGTTTATTAGGATAGGACAATATTTGGAAAATCTGGAATCTGAGGGTGCAAAAAAATCTAAATATTGAGAAAATCTCCTTTAAAGTTGTTCAAATGAAGTTCTTAGCAATGCATATTACTAATCAAAAATGAAGTTTTGATATATTTATGGTAGGAAGTTTACAAAATATCTTCATGGAACATGATCTTTATGTAATATCCTCACTGTAAAAAATGGAACAAGCTATCTACTTTAAAACAATTATGATAACATAATATTTGTGAGTAGTTTTTAAGCCTTGATTTTTTTTTTATTGGAATCCACCTGAATAAATGCATCTAACACAATGAATTTAATATAATTAGTGAAATGTGCTCATTTTTTAAGTTGATTCTCAAAAGTGATTTTGTAGTATCTATAACCATAAACTCTACTCTTCAGCACAATGGAAATATCAATGTAACAGAAACTTTTAAATGTCAAACATAACTGAACATTAAACATTAATAGATGTTTCCCTTCACACAAAAACACATAAAATAGCATTTCATTACTAAATTTACTCTCCATATCCAGCTATGTGCAAAGTATGCTGGGAACTAACAATCACCTCTAAAATAAAACTGCAAAATTGAGCTAATTCGTTATTATAAATAATTTAGTTATTTTTTTTTTAGTTTAATCAGTTCCTCAATTTAAGCCTCAAGTTTCCTTTAAAAAATGAGGAAAACACATCTCTTGGTTTTATTAGTAAAAAGTTCACAATATTTTCAATTTATTTAATGAAATATACACACTATATTTAATTATCACCTTAATTTTTTTAATGAAAATTACAAGACCCATGATTAATTTTTTTGTCATAAAAGAGAAATGTATAATTTTGAGCCATACAATGTATTGTTGTCTATTGCTACAAACATACCTGTGTTACTCATGACTGCTTCTGTGCTGCAGGCTCATATATATGTGATTTCTCTATTCCTGTGAGTTACAGGACATGATTTGGGAGTTTTGGGAGTGAGTTACAAATATAAAAAGAGAGTGAAAAAGAAAGAAACGTGTGGATTAAGAGTTACACGCTCCAATCTCTCATTCCAGGGCCTTCGCTTGAGAAAGCCAGGATCCGTCTCGAGCGTGTTTGCGGTTCTCATGTTGGCAGTATTACACGAGCGGACCGCGACGAGGGAAGCAGGAGACACGTTTGATGGGAAAACCTGAAGTGTGGACGTGAGCTGTGAGTGGAAAACCAGCACGTCAGCACACTGCAGCCCAGACTTTCCCATAAATATCCTTTATTGCCCAGCAAAGAAAGAAAGCAACGTTTTTTCCAGATGTGTCAATGAAGTGAAGACATTGTCTGATTCTCTCTTTCCGCTGCAGCGGTGAGAAACACAGACGTTACTCCACCAGAGGGAAACAGAGAGATGAAGTTTGATCGCTGATGGAGCTGCTCCAGTATTACCTGCTTAAAGCTCTGCACTGCTTGCTGACTTCAAATATCAACATTGTGTCCAGAAATTGCTTACCCTGCCTTTAACTAATGTTAACAAATCACACCTTATTGTAAAGTGTTACCAATTATTGAAATATGAATGCAATTTTTTATGACATCCAATCAGAACTTTTTTATTTTATAATTATTTTCTTATAATTTAATATAATTAAAATAAGTGGCCGGGGCAGTTGTTCAGCATAAAACAAGCAATAGAAACTGTTGTGAAGTATGCGTGAGTTGAAGAAATGGGATTCTGAGGGCATTAAGATTATTTGTTATCATGTTTTGATGAAGATGCTCACCTCTCCGCAGCGGCAGCAGCTTGTTCTCCAGGATGTCCCGAGCGTCGGTGCCTTCATCCATTAGATCGAGTTTAGTGATCACACCGATCGTCCGCTGACCTGCTCGCACACGCAAACACACAACACATAAGAGCACAAGCACGGTCTGATCTGTAACCACACGGTGAAACCAACTTAAAGCTGCATCCAGTTTCTTTGGTTTATGTTTTGTGCTGATCAAGGATTCCGTGGGTCTTTAGGAGCCCTTCCACAAATTAGGCCTTAAAAGGGTCTTACATCAGAGCTGAAAGTCTTAAATTCATAAAGTAATGGCATTAAATATTACATACACTGCAAAAAATGAGTATCTTGTTTTCCAGAAAAAATATCTAAACATCCTTAAATCAAGATACATTTACCGGAGATGCAAAATGAAGATATAAAGTCTTGTTTTCTCAGAAATTAAACAAAATTAAAGTTTAAAACAAGAACAATTATATGTCAACAGGGAATGAAAACGTGTTTTCTCTTTGAATTAAGTAGATTTTTTTATAGATATTTGTTCTTGTTTTAATCATAAACACATTTTGAACAGTTTCTCAGAAAACAAGACTTCTTATTTTATGTCATTTTGTAAAAGTATCTTGAAGAATCTTTAGATATTTGAAAACAAGACAAACATACTGAGGAAGAACATCAGAAGGTACAGCAGAAGTTATTTTCCATCGTAACATTTAGAGACCATACTGGCATATTGATTTCCATTCATTTTTTTCCCTTAGATTTTCCTCATTTAATAAAACCTTCAGATACCCTGCTAATTAATATGATGGTGCTCAAAACAATTATGGCCAAAATATATTTGAAATGCATGTTGAAAACAGTGAAGTTCAATAACATTTATTTTTGGAATACAGGAGGCATTTAGTTTAAATCTTCATACCAAAGTATGTTTCTAAATGTATTTCAGGGACAAGAAAATACATTCCGGTCTTACAGTAGCTACATTTAGGCTGAATACAAATGTGGATGGCCTACTTGAGATCACATTTATATGATTCATTCATGTTTAATAGTTTTACATATTGCAATATTGCATTTTTGGAGCATTTGAAATGATGTTCCTTGCTGAAGCTTAATAAGATGTGTTATATGTTCACACGGTATAGACAACAAATCAAGTTTTTCTTCATATGTGAATGCATTTTCTTGGACTGAAATGTATAGAGGGCAAATCTATATTTTAAATGCTTTTTATATAATATATATATATATATTGCCAGTGTGTGTGAGCGGCTGAAAAGAACTGTGATGTGTGTTACAGATGACACGCACCCTGCGGGTCGACTTCTTTGGCGATCTTCAGGGCGTCGGAGTTGGCGAGATCGGAGTTGGCGGGCGACACGGCCAGCAGCAGGCAGTTGTCTTTGGTCACAAACTGCATCAGCATGTCTCTGATCTGCTGCTCGATGTCTGCGGGCTGATCTCCCACCGGCACTTTAGTCATTCCCGGCAGATCCACCAGAGTCAGGTTCAACACTGCGCACACAACACACGAGTGCTCAACCACAGCAGATCAACATTCATTCCACGATAAATAAATATGCAACTGCATAGAAGCCTTTTGAGTCTCAAGTACTGAAAAATGCTCTTTACATAAAAACCCTTGTGAGAGCAACAAAGTTACCCCAAATACTGTCCCAACTAGTCAAACACAGCTGAACAAAGAATTTCATATTGTTGAAATATAAGGCTTTGTGAGCATTGCAGCATGAATAAAAAATGCAGTTACTAAGATTATGGTTTTGCTGTTTGCTGACACTTTTTTGTAGCGCTGTCAAAGATTAATCGTGATTAATCACATTCAATATGCCTTGATTGCAACTTATAAGGTTATATTTTGTTTACACACGGTTAAATTATGTTTACTGTAATGATAACTATGGAAATCTACAAATACTATAGTTAAACTGTGGTCACTTTAATAAAACCATGGTTAATTTTCATAAGGGACTGCATTGATAGGCTGTTGCATGCATAAAATGCAACCTTTTTTATTCTGAGAGTGTATGATTTATATTAACATTACAGAATAGAACATGATTATAGAGGGCCAAATTACTCTAAATTAAATAATTAAATAAATGTTGAAATATATACATAAATCATTAAATACATAAATACATAAATAAATAAATGCATGCATAAATGAATGAATGAATAAATAAATATTAATCATTCATTCAATCATTTATTTATGCATGCATTTATTAATTCACACTCATGTACTAACAATGGAATCCATGCTTGTGATTTATTTATATATTTATTTATTAATGTGCCGACAACCATAACCCTGAAAATGAAATGTGGTGGAAATAAATAATTAATTAATTGAATGAATGAATAAACAAACAAATGACTGAATGAATAAATATGATTAAATAATAATATATATATTTAATTATTTAACGATTTATTTATATATTTCAACATTTATTTAATGATTTAATTTAGAGTAACTTGGCCCTCCATATAAATAAACAAAATCACTGGTAAATAAAAACCTTTGTATCAATATTTATATGAGTATCGATACTTCAGGATTGATTTGCCCATTCCTACAATTCACTGTCATTTGTAACTAAACATAAAATTGAAAATGTTGGAGACTTTTTACACATTCTTTTGTTTTCTTCCAGGACAGAGAATTAATTACCTCAACGACAGTAATTGTTGTTTCAGTTGCCGTGACAAGACTTTTTCTATTAGCAAAATAATACAATCAGCATTGCATGAACAAACACATTTAAACTGTCTAAACAAAGCATCTTTACTGAGAAGAACTAAAAACTATTGAGAGAACTCAAAAGCCTTATTTTTAAAGTGTTCTCAACTCCTCATTTTTTACAGTGCAAGAATCCACTGAAAGTGAGAATATCTGATGCTGTGAGCGACGGCTGGAGCTTCATTAATGAATATGAATCTGACCGTTAGGCGAGTAGACGCGCAGGTTGATGGGAATGGGAGAAATGCCTTTATTCTGTCCCGTGGCACGATCCGTCTCCGCCTCGATCTCCTGACGCACCTCATCGAAATCCGTGAACTTCTTCCCCTTACAGTGGAGGAACTCGGCATATTCTGAGAGGAAACGTTATAAAACACATCATTACAGCAAAACTCTATGTAAAGCCTGACATATGAAATATAATAAGTTTATTGAACCTTTAGACAAAATATTTTACAATTAAAAAAAAATTTGTTTTTATTAAGCATCATATTTGATCATCAGGCTTTTCTGTCTCATATAGTCTGATAGAGTGAGAATATGGAGGAAAAAACAGCTCAGTTTTATTCAAAGACTCAATCTGAGCAAAAATATGAATTTGCTGCAGATGCTGATATTTATGAAATTCTGCTGCTTTTAATGTAAATCAATGAGATCTTTATAACAGTGGAGCAGATATTGACATAAAATGATCTAAATATCAGTGGTCGCTCTATATCTCCAGTAATAGGTCTCAGTAAGATGAGATGTAAATGATCCAGACATATAATGCAATGCTGATTGAGAGATGAAGAAATAAACGCTCCTCAGAAGATGTGAGATGAAGATCATTCCTCCGCTGAGGAACAGAGAAAGTAAAGCTTCTGGAAACAAACGCTCCTCAGAAGATCCTGATGATCAGATTTGAGACATTGATTGATGGAGAATCAAGTAAAGCTGAGCTGCTTCAGTCCAGTAAGAGTTCATCTGGAGATATGACTGCAGTTATTCTGAAGCTTACTTGATTAAAATCAGTCAAGATTTGACTCTGAAGCAGCAGCTGAAGCTGGACACTTCTACAATTACACTAAAAGAGCTTTTACTGGATAAAACACTCTAAACTATCAACCAGGTGACAGAAAGCATGCAGTAGAAACAGATTTAACAGCAGAGTTTGATCATGTTGATCATTTAAAGCCTTACAAATACAATACAGCATCTTTATAGAGTTCAATGTAAGTGCAGACTGCTTCACTAGATGGCAGTCTTCATACCAGAAAGCAACCAGTGAATCCAGTGTTGCCAAATGAGCTATTTTGTTACTAAATTTAGCAACTTTTCACACTACCCTAGCAACTTCTTCTTCCAAAAGCACCTAGCAACAAATTTAGCTGTTTTAAAAATTTATTTGGCAACTTTAACCAACTTTTGATTAGTGACTCAAATGATAAAAAGGCACACATTTTCCATCCAAATTACACAAAAAGAGGAAACCAAACATGCTTAGCAGTACACATATGACTTGAATTAAGTTAGCTGCTACTGCATTTGAAATTGTTTAATTAAATAATAATAATAATAATGAATAACTATAAACAATAAACATACGATTGCATAAAATATATGGTTTATCTGCATTCTTCAAGTAATCTTGGGTATTTTTATAAGGAATGTATAATAATAATGCAATGCTAATCAACATCGTCTTTATCACTGTATAACACTATCATTCTGTGATATGAAACCACATCTGGTCACAAAAATAAGTTATTTTAAACACTCAACTATGTTATTAAGTTAATTTGGAGAAAAAGCATGTCAATAAATGATATTGGACAACAGGTTTGTAAACAGGCTCATACACACGCAGAACTGTATCGCAGACGTGTTACTGTACTATATTTATTCAGAGTGATTGGCACCACTGAGTGAATCATGTCATTACAAAGGCATCTGATGTGTTTGTGTCCAGACCTGAGGCTCACCTGTGGGGCAGTTGATGAGCTGCAGGACGAGCGGACGGCGCGTGACGATGCCAGAGCCACGCGGGAGAAAATCCCTGTGCAACAGAAGGACAGCGAGGTGAGAGACCATCACAGCAAACACTGCAGCGCTCTGGGGGTCAAACCAGGACTGCATCTGATTCTAACACTCCTCTCTGCAGTGAAGACGCTGAACTTACTGATCATACACAAATACTGATTAGTGTGTGGATGCAAAAGAAACGTTGGAAGTAAAATACATTTTTCAATTTGTGACCCTGGAGCACAAAACCAGTCATAAGGGTCAATGTTTTGAAATTGAAAGCTGAATAAATCATCATTGATGTATGGTTTGTTATGATAGGACAATATTTGTCTGAGATACAACTATTAGAAAATCTGGAATCTGAGGATGCAAAAAAATCTAAATATTGAGAAAATCACCTTTAAAGTTGTTCAAATGAAGTTCTTAGCAATGCATATTACTAATCAAAAATTATACTGTATTTACGGTTGGAAATTTACATTATCTTCATGAACATGACTGCTTTTGTGCTCCAGGGTCATATTTAATATCAGCCTGTTTGCATTTCCCAGTGCATCAACATTATATTTTAATTGCCTAAATATAATAAATTCTCCTTAAAGTAGGTTTAATTTGATGCATTTTAAAATATATATTTTAGCTAGTTGCTAAGGCAACATTTCTAATTGTTTTTGTTTAGTTTAAGCTGAAGCATTAAAATAACTAAACCTATTAAATAAAAATTAATAAACACTATATAGACCTTTGAAAAAACATAAAAATGACAAAAACAACAAAATCACTAAAACTTTATATAAAATTAAAATGAAAACAGAAAATATAAATAACATCTAAAAATATCAACAAACTATATTAGTGATACTAAAATAAGTTAGTTTACTTTATCTTAAGTATCAACAATTAAAAAGTGTTTAAGAGTTGCAGAAATATCACAGCTTAGTTTATGCTCTGTTGTGTGAATCTATCGCTCATTTCTGCAGGAAACATTTAACTAAAGATGCCAAATTGAATCAATGAATTAGATTTAATTTGATGCATTTTTTTATCTTTTGGTCTGAGAACATGCAGCATTTGCAGAACAAAGATTGTCAATAATGTGATGTGCTTTGTAAACATAATTTCTTGAAGGTTCAGCAGTAAATACTGATGAATATTTCAAAATTGATGCAATGCTGACACTGGTATAGAACTGAATTGATCGAAATAACGACTCATTATCTTCTGTACAGCTGCTTTACAGCTGAAATTAAATTACTTTTATAATGATGAATTCTACAACATTAACACTGTTTACACTCTGAAACAGTCCGTATTGTATAATCAGAATCAGAAAGAGCTTTATTGCCAAGCATAATTGCACATAAATAGATTAAATTTGTATGTACAGTTGTGACATATAATTGGAATAGAATAGAATTTGGAAGGAATGGAACATGACTTTTGACCTGATGGAATAAACATGGCTTTTCATGCAAAATGACACAGATTTTTGAGCAGTACGACTGTGTTAAAGGAGAGCGTTGTGTAATCAATCACAGCAGTAAAGCACCTTGCACTGATCTGTCCAGATGGCATTAGCTGCAGGTTCTCCTGACAGCCATAAACACAAGCCATATGGAGCGGCCATATGGACAGGTGCCACCCTCCCATCCATCCCATCACACCAGCCAATCACTATTGATCTGGAGCGGGACAAGATGAGAACGACCGAGTACACACACACTCCGTATCTGACTCAGCGATGCTCACATCAGCATCTCAAAGAGAGCTGAGTGATGTTTGCCTGAAAAACCCATCAGCATGATGTTATAGCATTGTGGCAGGTTGCTAGAATCGATTTGCAGTTGCTAGTGTGTTAATATAGCATTTTATATAATAACATTTTTGTTACCTGAAGTCAAATAAAATAAAATCTAATATTTAAAAAATGAGTTGCCAAAGAAATGTTTCTCATTTTCATTTAGATTACTGTACTAAAATATAAAAAACCAAACTAAAAATAAATAAAAATAAAATACTTTAAAAATGACAAATTACTCAAACTTTAAAATTAAAATGGAAAAACAAAAACTAATTTAAATTATTAATAAATACTGTCCCAGGAAAATACTACTGAAAACATAAAATATATGTAAACTGAAATACAATTAAATATATAAAAAAATAAATGCTAAATAAATAAATACTAAATCAACAAAAACAAAAGGAAACATTTTCATTTAGTTTAACTTAATGTATTAAAATAGCAAAATTTTAATTGAAATGAAAATTAAAAATAAAAATAATAATATAAAAATGACAAAAAACACTCAAATTACTAAAATTAAAATAAAACGGAACATGTAAAAATAAAAATTCTAATTATTAGTAAAAACTATAACAGTCTCTCAGTGATCTCACATTCTGTCCCAAGTTAAAAGAGGATCAATCGACCCCGAGATCTGCGTGCTGTATATTTATAAAATAGGTCATATTACAGCTGCCTAGAATAGAATAATATAAAAAATAAATTTGACCCTGATGTTTCATCATGAGATTCACCAAAACACTGGCATCCCTGCAGCTGTGTGGCTCAGAAACATCCCATAATAACAGCTACAAATCACAGCAGCAGTGTGTGTGTGTTTTCCTGTGGAGGAGACGCAGAGGAGGACAAGAAGCGTTGTGACTCTCTCTCTCTCTCTGTGTGTGTGTGTGTCTCTCATCCCATCCCCCAGTGTCTGCAGGCAGCTGTGATGATGGACAGGAATCTAATCCCAGAGCTCCGCCTCTTCCCCCACCGCATGCAGCGTCAGCATCGCACACACACACACACACACACACACACGATTACAGCACAGAAACAACACAACCGGCAGACGGCCAGAGAGAGCATTATCCTGCTATATTACATGCTAATGTGCATTAAAGGGACAGTTCACCTGAAAATGAAACATTGCTGTTAATTTACTCGGCCTCAGGACATTCAAGATGTAGGTGACCTTTTTTCTTTTCTTTTTCCTTGGTAATTCATAAAATGCAAGTCATTGCCTGGCCATTTTTGAGAATCAGAAAAGCATATAAAGGAACTCAAAATGAACCCCCGTGGCTCCTGGGGCCAGTTGTTCAAAAAGTTGAATCTGGATCAGAATGATCTGAATTTTACTTTTGTGCTGGTTTTTCAAAGCAAAATTGGATTGGATCACCCTGATCCAGATGCACACTTTTTCAGATTTTCAGATCTGGATTACTAGTGCTCTACGGAGCCCCTAAATGGACATGATGATGGAAAAAAAATGAGATGGGAAAAAAAAAATGACAATGTTTTGCATTCTAGTTTTGCATTGCATTTACAAAAATAACAACTTCTGACCGCTCCATCTCTGATGATTGTGCCAATGTAGTTTACTATCTGTGACAAAAAACAAAAAAAACTTCAGTAACACTTTATTTTAAGGTGTCCTTGTTACAAATGTTACATGTACTTACTATCTATCTTACTTACTTACTTACTATCATAATAACAATAAACTATGCATAATTACATGCAAGTAACCCTAAACCAAACCCTAACCATAAAGCAAGTGCATGTAGTTAATTAATATTACTTCGTACTTAAATGCATAATTACACTTAAACAAGGACACCTTAAAATAAAGTGTAACCAAAACTTTAAATGAAACATTATATTTTTGTTTGATGTTGACAGCTATTTGTGGGTATATTATGTTACAAATGTTGGATTTTTTTAAACAGTTTTAAAGTTTTATCCACCCTTCTGCTGGCATCAGAATAATCCAGTTTTTTGGATGAAAAGTATCCCAATCTTACTAAAATATTTGAACAACACAAACTGAGTGTTTAATTTAATTGGATTTTGTGATCTAATCCGAATTCAGAATCCTTTTATTCTTTTGAACAACCCATTATCAAGAAATTATCCAATTCGATGGCCAAAATCCCATCAGATTACTTTTGAACAAATGGCTCCTGAAGATATATTGAGGTCTTATGAAGTGAAACGATCCATCTGTGCAAAAAACTGAACATTATTTATAGAATTACCTGTAATCTAGAGCCTCAGACAAACGGGGAAATCCGATTCTTTTCCATGATCTGATTCTGGCTCTGGATTAAAGGTAATGTTGAGTTTCTTGCACAGACGGATCGTTTCGCTTCATAAGACCTCAATACATCGTCAGGAGCCACTGGTGTTAATTTTGTGTTCCTTTATATGCTTTTTTTATTCAAAAATGGGC
This sequence comes from Barbus barbus, assembly GCF_936440315.1. Classification (NCBI taxonomy): domain Eukaryota; kingdom Metazoa; phylum Chordata; class Actinopteri; order Cypriniformes; family Cyprinidae; genus Barbus; species Barbus barbus. The sequence goes on from NC_136733.1 coordinate 977,101, forward strand.
AGCCGCTGAATTACATTTTATGAATCACCAAAGACCAAGATTTCAGCTAAAAATCTTCTTTACTCTTCTAGTGAAGAAAAAAAGTCACATACATCTTGGATTTCCTGAGGATGACTAAATTAATTAGATAGATAGACAGAGAGACAGATAGATAGATAGATAGATAGATAGATAGATAGATAGATAGATAGATAGATAGATAGATAGATAGATAGATAGATAGATAGATAGAGAGACAGATAGACAGATAGATAGATAGATAGATAGATAGATAGATAGATAGATAGATAGATAGATAGATAGATAGATAGATAGATAGATAGATAGATAGATAGATAGATAGATAGATAGATAGATATGGTTGAGTGTTTGTCATTCAGGTGACCTTAGTAAACGTCATACTGCTTGTTAAAGCTGCAGCTCTAACTGGTTAACTCACACTCACACCTACACAACACCACCTGCTCCATTCTGTGTGTGAGTGTGTGTTTGAATAACACACAGATAGATCTGTGCCATGCCAAGACATCCCTGTCCTCTCAATGTCAGTTGTGGTTGACAAACCTCCCTACCGCAAGGTCACACACACATACACACACACACATACAACCACAAACACACGCACACACACAAAAAACACAAATATGCTCAACTGCTTTTTATTGATTTTAGTTCAGCTTTTAACACTATTCAACCACATGTTTTAATGAAAAAATTAAACCAGTTAGGCATGAGTCCTGCAATCATACAGTGGTATTATTCCTTTTTTACAGATAGAATTCAGAGAGTCAAAGTAAACGATAGTCTGTCTCAAGTGAAATACTGTAGTACTGGTGTTCCACAGGGCTGTGTCAGCTCACCAGTTCTTTTCACACTATACACAAATGAGTGCTCTAACAGGCACCCACAGAACTGCATTCTTAAGTATTCTGATGACACTGCTATTCTAAGGTTACTGAGAAAGCAAGTAAACAAAGTAAAATCTAAAACAAAGATATAAGGTATTGTATGAACTGCTATGAAACTGACAGGACAAAAAGACTATCCCAGTATTCAGTCTCTTTTTGAACAATGTACATTGAAAGAGGCCAAAAGGATTTTAAGTGATCTGTCTCATGTTTTACATTCCAGCTATGAACTGTTACCTTCTGGGAGAAGGTATAGGACCCCACGTTATAAATTAAACAGATTCAAAAATTTGTTTGTGTCTGTATCTGTCAGGCTTAAAAAAAATAAAAAATTCTCTCTTCTTCTTTCTGATATTTGTGATGGTGTATATGGATGTGTATGTCTATTGTGTATGATAGTATTTTTAATATTTGTAGGTGTACCAGGTGATGTTGGAATGTTGGTTTTGAGTCTACTCCAAATTTCCCTACCAGGGACAATAAAGTATATTTCATTTCAAAATGCCTCACATCTCTTGAATGAAGCACTGCATTCAAAATATCACAAACACATCTCAAAAGTAAACATTTGCAAACACCTTAATATTCATTCCTGATAGATTTTTGTGTGATACATGGAGAACTGTGTGTTGTGTTTAGCAAAAAGTGTTTTATGAAATTGAAAACTGACTCAAAGTGTCTGGTTTCGCAGATTTGGTGTCTGCTTCTGCTGTTTGAGTGTCAGCTTTCAGAAACTGTGTGACAAGGAGAGATTTCGTGTGTAAGCAGCTGAAGAAAACTGTAATAATGATATTAAATAAAAATATTAAAATTACTAAATAAAAGCAAAATATATAGTGCATACATTTCACTATAAAATAAAAAATGACTAAGTAAAATAATACAAATACGATAATTCTATTTTACCTTACACTTGACTAAACCCTCATATTTACAGCTTCATTTCTACACGCTAGCATTATAGTGGTGGATTTTGGACAGGCATAGGCCGCTCACATTTCCTTCAGAATTTAAAACTACTAGTTAATCACTTTTGCAGAATAAAGTCCAACCCCAGGTTAATTTGGGTCGTCTGCGGCGCTGGCAGGGAATTGTGGGAATGCTGACCGTTCTTCTGGAGCTGTCCGTGGTGCTGAAACAGGCCTGATGTTCACACACAATCTGCTTCGTGAATCCCGTTCCAGACTTTCCACAGACACCGATTTGTGGTCCAGGACTTCCCCGTTTCATACTAGGACTAGGCAATTCATTTTTATTTAATTTTTTGGGCTTGAATCAATAATTTTATATTTTGAATTGAAGCAATTATTGTATTGCATTCCATTCCCCGTGATGATCTTGTTTCATAGGTTTCTGTGCAAGTAGTTGATCTTATTTTACTGTTTAATAGTATCTATTATTTTTCCTATATTTATTTGTGCATTTTATATTTTCATTTTATATATGTTTATTATTATTGTTATTATGTAATTGTCAATTCACATTTATTTCCATAGTGCTTTATACAATTCAGATCAAAGCAGCAACAGTGTTAATGTTGTAGAAAATTCAGCTGTAAATCAGCTCTACAGAAGACAACAGAGCCATTATTCAGATCAATGTTGATTCAATTTATTCCTAGCTTTATTCTTGTTCAATAGTGTCAGAGTAGTCAATCAAAAATCTGAGAAAAAAAAAAAAAATATATATATATAAAGAGTTTATTTGCAAAAACAGATAACTCCATTTTTTTAATTTTAAAAAAATCATGTTTATTACGTTATCATGTGTTTAACTGTGTTAGTTAGCAGTTTTTTGTTTTGTTTTGTTTTTTTAACCTAATCAAAATAACCCAAATGCAGATGGATTGAGATTAATAGGAATGCACAATTAAAAAACATGATTTTTGAAAACTGCTAAAAGCAGAGTTTTTGCAAATGAACTCTTCATATATCGAGAGAGATTTAAACTCGCATTTACATTTTTTAAATGTGTTTTTCAGTTGAATTATAATTAAAGTAAATCCATTGTTAAAAAGACAAGTTTTGTTCTTTGTTCAGTGAATGCATGTGACAAAATAATCGTGATTAATTCATAATCATAATAATTCATAGTCCATAATTCATGCAACTTTTCCAATCATTCTGGCGTAGAGCATCATGTGTGTGAACGCCTGCAGTGAATCTGACGCTGCTAAACGAGACGTCGCAAGGAAAGCGTGTGATCCGAGAGCGTTTCACAGCCACATCGATCGGCCGAGGAGCGTGTAAATCATCTGCAGTCGTCTGTCAGCGTTCATAAGACTTCATCAGTCTCAGCAGATTCAGAGGCCAAACAAACGGCTGGCTGAAGCTGATTTCACGCTGCTGCTCCAGATTAAGATGAAGAATGTCTTCATATCAGCGCTGCTAGTTATGCTTTAACACAACGCATTATCAAATCACAGAACCCTCACAGATTTCATGTAAAAATGCCATTTCATTTTCAAAGCGTTGTGTTAGACTGCTGCTATTATGAAATATGACATTTTACTATATGAGCAATTGTTACTCTGGAAGATGATAACTAATGTTAATGAATTTGTAAAATGTGATTTACATGTATGCATTTGGCAGATGCTTTGATCCAAAGTGATTTGCGTGGCATTCAAGGTATAGAGTTCATGCATTCACTGAGACTCGAACCCATGACCTTGTGTTGCAGACACCATGTGCTACTGATTGAAGTACATTTTAGAATTTTAATTGTTTTGATCTTTCCAGCATGACCTCATTAGTTATTATTTATCATTCATAAAGTGTGTATGAACAGTTTTTAATGCTTGGATATAGACAGAGATATGTACCATATCAATGTATATGCATGTACAATCACAGAGATGTTACAAATCCTGTTTACTTTCACAGCAAATCAAATTTATAGATTATTCATGAAGCATGAGAAAACTGTGCAATCATTTGCATAACCATTTTATGCAAATCCATCGCATTGAAGATGACAAATGACGTCATGATGGTTTAACAAGCAGTTGACCGTACCTATATATGCCCATAAAATGGAAAATGTCCTTATATATATATTATAAACATTGGTAAAATGATGATGGTGGTGGTGGCAGTATGTGACTGCAGACTAACTGTTTCTATTAAAAGTAAAAAGGATCAACAGCAAGCAGCATAATCAAGGCCAACAGATTATAGACCCTGAAGAGATGAATAGTTGCTGAATCATGCAGCGTAACACTGAGTTATTCACACACACTGCAGAAAGAACAAGCAAACATTCCTCCTCGAGAGACATGCAGCCCAAAACCACTCAAGCTCAACTCAGAGCGTGCTGCTCAATGAATCAGAGGCTCAAAGCACTCCACCATCTTCCTCTTCCTGGACCAGAGACGATCCATCACACACCGACTCTAGATAATTGTTTCTAGATGTTTACGAAGATGTTCTGGGTTGCTGGAGAGTTTCTAGATGATTATGAAGATGTTCTGGGTTGCTGGAGAGTTTCTAGATGATTATGAAGATGTTCTGGGTTGCTGAGAGTTTCTAGATGATTATGAAGATGTTCTGGGTTGCTGGAGAGTTTCTAGATGATTATGAAGATGTTCTGGGTTGCTGAGAGTTTCTAGATGATTATGAAGATGTTCTGGGTTGCTGGGGTGTTTCTAGGTGTTTATGAAGATGTTCTGGGTTGCTGGGGTGTTTCTAGATGATTATGAAGATGTTCTGGGTTTTTGGGGTGTTTCTAGATGTGTACGAAGATGTTCTGGGTTGCTGGCGTGTTTCTAGATGATTATGAAGATGTTCTGGGTTACTGGTGTGTTTCTAGATGATTATGAAGATGTTCTGGGTTACTGGTGTGTTTCTAGATGTTTACGAAGATATTCTGGGTTGCTGGCGTGTTTCTAGATGTTTACGAAGATGTTCTGGGTTGCTGGCGTGTTTCTAGATGATTATGAAGATGTTCTGGGTTACTGGTGTGTTTCTAGATGATTATGAAGATGTTCTGGGTTTCTGGAGTGTTTCTAGATGTTTACGAAGATGTTCTGGGTTGCTGGCGTGTTTCTAGATGATTATGAAGATGTTCTGGGTTACTGGTGTGTTTCTAGATGTTTACGAAGATATTCTGGGTTGCTGGCGTGTTTCTAGATGTTTACGAAGATGTTCTGGGTTGCTGGCGTGTTTCTAGATGTTTACGAAGATGTTCTGGGTTGCTGGCGTGTTTCTAGATGATTATGAAGATGTTCTGGGTTACTGGTGTGTTTCTAGATGTTTACGAAGATATTCTGGGTTGCTGGCGTGTTTCTAGATGTTTACGAAGATGTTCTGGGTTGCTGGCGTGTTTCTAGATGATTATGAAGATGTTCTGGGTTGCTGGCGTGTTTCTAGATGATTATGAAGATGTTCTGGGTTGCTGGCGTGTTTCTAGATGATTATGAAGATGTTCTGGGTTGCTGGGGTGTTTCTAGATGATTATGAAGATGTTCTGGGTTGCTGGCGTGTTTCTAGATGATTATGAAGATGTTCTGGGTTGCTGGGGTGTTTCTAGATGATTATGAAGATGTTCTGGGTTTCTGGGGTGTTTCTTGATGATTATGAAGATGTTCTGGGTTTTTGGGGTGTTTCTAGATGTTTACGAAGATGTTCTGGGTTTCTGGAGTGTTTCTAGATGATTATGAAGATGTTCTGGGTTGCTGGCGTGTTTCTAGATGATTATGAAGATGTTCTGGGTTGCTGGGGTGTTTCTAGATGTTTACGAAGATGTTCTGGGTTTCTGGAGTGTTTCTAGATGATTATGAAGATGTTCTGGGTTTCTGGAGTGTTTCTAGATGTTTATGAAGATGTTCTGGGTTGCTGGGGTGTTTCTAGATGATTATGAAGATGTTCTGGGTTGCTGGCGTGTTTCTAGATGATTATGAAGATGTTCTGGGTTTTTGGGGTGATTCTAGATGTTTACGAAGATGTTCTGGGTTTCTGGAGTGTTTCTAGATGATTATGAAGATGTTCTGGGTTTCTGGAGTGTTTCTAGATGATTATGAAGATGTTCTGGGTTGCTGGGGTGTTTCTAGGTGTTTATGAAGATGTTTTAGGTTGCTCGAGTCCTTAAGTGTGGGATACGTTCACCAGGTTTTGGTGTGTCTGATCACTAATTAACAACAAAACACACACTTTGAGGAATTCCTCCCTACCAAACGCTCACACACTCTACTTTAAGACTTTAAAACGTCAGATCAAATGAAACAGTGACTGGTTTAGCAAACTACTAATAAGGCATGTAGTTTGTATCATATATTTAAGTGCTGTGTTCTATTGGTATTGCAGTGATATAATGCAGCATCTGAGAGTGTGTGTATCAGAAGAAGGCAGATGACGGCTGTTTAAGGCAGATCTGTGTGGTTTTATCAGAAGCTCAGCTCAGGTTGAATCTACAGCTCTAGTAAACAACATCCCAGCAGCATCCATGTTTCATGCTCTTTCTTCACAGAACCAGAGCTTACAGTGTTTATAATGGTTTTCACCTTAATGACCTTGTGCATTATTATTATTGTTGTTGTTATTAAAGGACACATTAATGGTGATGATGATGCATTAATGCATAATGAAGAATTCACTATAAATGAGGAGGATTATGTAAGAAGATTCAGTTGCGTTGCTGTGAACACGGCTGGTGTTTTTCACCGTTGCAGCGAATTATCCTCCATCATGTCTCAATAACATTTAAAGGTTATTATCAGGATCCTGACGATGACCTTTGCATATCATTGAGGTATGTTGGGGGTTGCGACTGAGCCGGAATATAAGGTTAATGCTGCGTGCATTTCCAGTACGCGTATGATTATGGTATATTAATGATTAATGTGTGTGTTTTAAGAAATGAAGGACTCACTTCCCCACGAAGTTCTCGAGCACGGAGCTTTTCCCGGCGCTCTGTCCGCCCACCACCGCGATCTGCGGCAGGTCCAGGTTCGCGTTCTGTCCGATGGCGGAGAACGCATCCTGCATTCGGTTGACCAGCGGGATCAGGTCCTCCATCCCCCGGTTACCCATCGCGACTGACCGGCACTGCTCGAGCTTCACCGGAGAAACTGCGATTCCAGAGGCTCTGCTGCTTTATTTCTGCATTGATTATTCTGGAGCTCTCTCTCTCTCTGCGGTTCCTCTGAGATGATGAGCCGCTTTTCTCTTGTCGCTAGGCGGCGCACTTTTCAAGTTACAGGTTTTTTCAGCTGCTTACACAAAATCTTTACTTGTCACATAATTTCTGAAACCTGATACTCAAACAGACAGGACAGAAATATTAGTTTTTTTCAACAGCTTGCACACATTTTCAACTTCGCCTCTTTCTTAAAACTTTACAAGAATTGCACGCAGAAAATGCAAAAAGCCTCACATCTCTTGCAAAATGAAGCACTGCATTTACAGTTTTTCTCGATTGCTAAGACACTGTAACTGTTTCATTTGGCACAGATTTCCAAACCATTCAGACGGTTCTCGAAACGTTTAACACATTTCACCTGCTTTAACACACACACAGACAACAGACACACACACACACACACACACACACACACACACACGTTCCAATTTGCACAGTGTTTAATGCAAAACTCTACACATCATTTTGCACAGGCTTAACCGTGTTCTCATGTAGAAAACACAACACACAATATAACTACCTCAAGAATCACAAAATGAACAGAGATAGCACACATTAATCTGTGTGAACATTACAGTTTTTCTCAATTTCTGAAACACAATTTCTGAAACCTTGCTCCATTTTCTGAACCCATTGTAAACACAAAACCTCATCTTCAAGCACTATTTACAAAACCTCCTGAAACTTGAAAATGAACGTTTTGCCTCAAAACAGTTTTACCTGTGTTCAAAATCAAGCACTGCTCTCATAAACAAAGTGATCAAAATGATATACACTATCAAGCAGTCAGTAAACAATACACCAAAAAACAGAAAACACATTGTTCAAGTACATTTTTAATCTCAAAACTGATCAGAAGTTTCTACTCTGCTTTGCTCTTTGCAATTTTTTTGTTGTTGTTGTTCCTCCTCCTTGTACCCCTATTTTTACAGTACTGTACCCTGCATCTCACAAACTTGTCCTTTGTCTCTGTGATACTCTAATTCTTGTTCTTTGTTGATATGAACCTGCAACCAGTCAAAATCTATTGAGCAGTCAGTACTGTTAACAAATGGAAAGCACAATGTTCAGGGCCATACAATTTGTTCATTGTACCGTATACAGCCTACATACTAAAAGGGACAAAAATCAAAGGTGTAAACATGTGATCAGTGTGCTTATTCTTGTCTTTGGGCTGGGTCAGGCCAGACCACTTCGTCGACATCACAAGCAATATTGTCCCTCCTGAGGCAACGAGGGAAGAAGCCTCTTGTGTGCCATATCCAGCCCTGACATGATTCCTCACCTATATCAGGCTAAATCCATGGCTTGCAGCAGATTTACTCTGGTGTAGGGTTGTCTATCATATACTTTCCATTTCCAAGAGGAGAAAAACTCCTCAATCGGATTCAGGAAAGGCAAGTATGGAGGGAGGTACAAGTTCATAAACTACTCATTGATGTTAAACCATTCCCTTACCTGAGCAGCTCGGTGGAAACTGACATTGTCCCACACTATCACATAGGTGGGAATGGGATTCTCATTTAGTTCTTGACCCTGCTGCTCAAATAAAATATCTCTTTAGATCTTAGAAGGTGCTGGGTGTTATATGGCCAGAGTGTAACATGGTGATGTAGAACACCACAGTTGCTGATAGCAGCACAGATTGTGACATTGCCACCTCGTTGACCAGGGACTTCAACAATGGCCCGCTGTCCAATCATATTTCGGCCTCTCCATCTCCTCTTTCTCGCAGTTCTTTCACCCTTGGTGAGTTGCGCTCAAAAGGTGCTCTGTATACTTGTTTCATTCGCATCCTGTTACGATGGAGGACACGGTCAATTGTGGAAATGCTCACACTGTCGATTCCCTGGAAGTGTGTGTTGTCTTGTATCACTCGTTCCTGGATTTCTCTGAGTCGTATTACATTATTTTGAAGGACCATGCCCACTATAACAGCCTCTTGCTCCCGAGTGAATATAGCTGTCCTTCCACCTGCATGTGACAGCCTTGCAATTCTACAAAAAGTAGATGTGCAGTTACAACAAATATTCATGCAGTACTATACATACAGTAAATTTGCTATTACAAAAATACAGTAGTATGCTGTACCTGTTCTCTTCTCTGAATGTCCTTACTATGGTGGACACAGAAAATTGGCTCAAATTAGGTTGCACTCTAAGTGCTGCTTCCCTCATTGTCAGTCCACGGACAAGGACATGGGCTATGACTGTTGCTCGAATTTCATCAGATATTTCCACTCTTTGTCTTCCTCTTCGTCCTCCTCCTCTTCTTCCTCCTCTTCGTCCTCCTCCTCTTCTTCCTCCTCCTCCTCTTCCTCTTCCTCCTCCTCATCGCCCACCTCGCATATGCACTCTGCCTCGTCCTCTCACATTGTTTCTTCTATCCATTTTCAGACTTTTTCCTTCCCACCTTCAACAACATGTTTGCTCTCTGAACTGGCTTATATTGGTTGTGTCACATCATTTCAATTTTGAGTGGTTGTGTTCAATCAATGACATGTGTTCTCTATTTGTATTTGATTGTTGTCTAACACATTGTTGACTAATGCACATGTATGGATGACGTGCAGAATGTGTTTTGAGAATGATAACGTGTTTAGAGTTTTGCAGAAAAGTCTAAGTGAGATCTGCAAATTGTGTTTTACCATGTGAAATGGTTTAAGGTATTGACAACAGACTGTACAATTAGCTAAATGAGGTCAGGCAACTGAGAACTTTGTTCAGCCAATGGGTTTTAGTGTTTTAGCAAATTGAGAAAAACTGTAATGTATAATATGTTGTATCATCTCATAAATAATCATAACAACAATTATAATACATTATAATACTTTACGCATTTGTGGTTATAACGTTTAAGACTATATGATTATGTATAACGCACAGTGAATACCATAATAAATCCACTTAATTCCCAATGGATTATCTCATATCTTGACATTGTTTATTTAAGATCTGGACAGTATCTTACTACATCTTGTGAGTGGTTAGGAGTGGTTGAATGTTTCCTGTGACGTTAATGTTAATTTTGCTAGTTTGATATCACTTGTAATACTTTCAAACAAAAAAAAAAAAAATTGGGGGAAGAACTGGAGGGAACGTCAGGAGCCGTTACTAGGAGGGGGGGGGGGGGGGGGGGGGGGGGGTTTATTGTCGCTGAGTTTCCTTGCCTCTGTTAATTAGGATTATTAGTTCCAGCCCTGTTTTGTTTCCCTATTTATGTGGTCCTCTTTTTTGTCACTCTTGCTTGGTTATTTGAACTATGCTGGTGCCTCTTTTTTTTTCCAAACATCTTGGAAAAAACCTTCGGGCATGGCGAATCCAGGCCTGACACTGGTCTGCTGCGATGCCATTGCATCCATGGCCTGGAGAAGAGGGACTTGTTCATGAGGGTGCCTATCATGAACCTTCCATCTCCATGCGGAGAACAATTCCTCAATCGGGTTAAGGAAGGAGAGTATGGGGGTAAATACAGGGTGGTGAATTGTGCATGGGCCTGAAACCATGCTTGCACCACATGAGCATGATGGAACCTGACATTGTCCCACACAATGACATAGGTCACACCTTCAGCTCTACAAACCTGATCGAGCTCATCAAGAAAGGTGACAAGGAGAGCTGCATTATATGGTCCAATATGAGGTCTGCGTCCCACCACACCATCTTCTGATATAGCCGCACACATGGTAATGTTGGCCCCACGTTGTCCAGGTACTTGGATGGTTGCCCGCTGGCCAATGAAATTCCGACCTCTCCTCCTTGTCTTGGCCAGATTAAAACCTGCCTCATCCAAATATATGAATTTGTGATGGTCGTCATCAGCATCCAGCTCCATCACCCTCTAAAAATACATTCTGGAAAGAGATTTAGAGATTACTGTACAATGTAGAATTTTTGGGAATGTTTTTACAACAGCCATCTTGAAACTGAACTTACCTGAACATACTCAGTCCTCATTTGCTTCTCTCTGTCTGCATTTCTTTCGAAAGGCACACGGTATAGTTGTTTTATAGATACCTGGTGCCTTTTGGCCCGCGACCACCTCTCAGAAGGGGCACCTGTCCTCTACCACGTTCCCCCACACCTCTCAAACGAGACCCATGACCACCTCTCAGAAGGGGCGCCTGTCCTCTACCACGTTCCCCCGCACCTCTCAAACGAGACCCATGACCACCTCTCAGAAGGGGTGCCTGTCCTCTACCACGTTCCCCCACACGTTCCCCTGTGATTCCCTTGACCAACACGTCTTCCTCGTCTTCCTCCCACCACTGCTTGACCTCCATTGTGACCTGGCTCACCTGCTGGCTCCATGTTACGTATCACTATGCTCTTGCATTTGGATCCCAATCAACTCTTTATATACTCATTCCACAATGTGCACTCAATCATCAGTAACGAGTTGGCAGAATTGGACAAGCAATTACAAGGGCCTGCATCTATACAGTGCAGTACTGTCAATACTGTAAATAGTCTGAAAAGGTGGTACAGTATTTGGGACCATAGACACAGTGTCTGATGAAGCATTATGATAAAATATTAGGCTACATCCATGGATATTGTAGTCTAATTGGTTCATGCTCCACGCTAATTGGTGACAATGAATCTCGTTACAGTATCTTGAAACTTTCATGATTTAAACATGGAAGATTGTTTGTCTGTTTCCATACAGCTATGCATTAAGAGTAATGCAACAGTTACTTATCATGTTGAGCAGTTGTATCAATTGATAGTTAGATCATTGTAAGGAAATGAATAGACACTCGTTTGAAATGTAATGTGTGAATTTCCTTTTGAAATAGTAGTACTTTGATGTTAAGTTGATGCATATTGAACAGGTGATTTCTGTTGAATGAACAAATGATCTAAGTTGTATGTGTATTGTATCCAAGCAATTGAGAAAAGGGTTAGAGTTTTGAAAAATGTGCATTTTGATCATTGGTTGTGAGTTTTGTGTCTAGAGTTGTGAAAAATGACATCAAGGTTCTGAAAATAGTATAGAAAAGTGATTGTAAAAAACTGTAAGTAGAAAACAGAAAATTGATTTTGGAACTGAATGTAATATAGTGACTGTTTTTAAAGGATTTGTGAAAACAAGAATTAGACATGATTTTTCTTTTTATTCTTGTATGAAGAATCTCTTGAACTTTCAAATGATTTGGATTTGGAGATACATAACAGCGATAAAAAAAGTTCAAGTTATTATAATCTATCATTTAACAGGGGAATGATTGTTTCAGACAGAAAAGCTGAAAGATTAAAACAATAATAATTTTAAGGGACATGTTTCCCTAGGAATCATACTGTACAGATTTACATTTACATTTAGTCATTTAGCAGATGCTTTTATACAAAGCGACTTACAAATGACAAGTCTGTGTCCTGTCTTTCTGTTGCACTGTGGAGCTTCTGTCACTATAACAAATTCCTCGTATGTGTAAACATAGCTGGCCAATAAATCTGATGTGATCTGATCGTGTAGTGTGTGGTCTGAGACGCAGTCGCTCCTCCGGTCCTGCAGGGGGCGCTGTGTGTCGCTCCTCCGGTCCTGCAGGGGGCGCTGTGTGTCGCTCGCTATGATCGCGCGCAGACCGGTGAGAGTGTGTTAGCTTCAGCGCCGCTAACGTGACAGAGGAGGTTTCAGCAGGCTGCAGCTCGTTTCTCCGCTATTAAACTCATAATCCCGGCGGCAGAGTTCGTGAGTATGTTTTATTCTGCAGATCAGCAGACGCCAGAGTTCAGAATACGAGTGTTATGCGAGAGGTTTGCGGGGCGCTGGTGGTGTCGTGTTTATGGACTGCTAGCTCTTAGCGGATAGCACACAGATAAAGAGCACGGCTCTGTCCCAAACCCTGCCGAGGCGCCTATCTAGACAGCATCTTTCTGGTTTATGAAATGCAGGTTCACGCGTTTAGGGTGCTGTAAATGCTGCTGTATGTAGGCGACGAGGATTGAGACACGGACAGACTGGCGAGCTGCTGTTTGTTTGTTTGTGTCTCATTCGCAGTAAATAGAAATACTGAAGGTCAACACCTGGTTAGTCTGGATGTTTATCAGATGAATTCATCTCATTTCTTTTATGCTGGCTGTATTGCTTCGATCTGTCAGAACTGACTGCTAGGGCTATATTATATACTGTGTGTTGTTTTATATTGAACATGTTTTCTATGTTTTGTTTTTCAATGTTAGTCGAGGTTTAATGCACAAAACATTGTTTTTCCATTTTGTTGGTTTTATTTTAATCCTCTTCTTGACTTTTAGAATTAAACAAGCTGTTTTTTTGCTACTAGAGTTTTAAATATGTAAATGCCTTCTGTTATGATTTGATCATCAGTTTTTATCTGAAATAAGCATATTACCTGTTAAATAATGAACGGGTTGTTTCAATAAAATTATGAAGACAGAATTTATGCTATTTTTGATGTGTAAGCAGATGCAATATGTTTGGAAGCCCGCTTCTGCCTCAGAATAAAAATAGAAAAGGTATTTGTGAGTTTTTAGGTGTTTTTAGTTGCAATTCTGACAGGAATTCAGAACTCATATATATATATATATATATATAACAGATAAAAACTAGTGCTGTCAAACGATTAATCACATCCAAAATAATAGTTTGTTTACAGAATATATGTGTGCACTGAGGATATTTATTATGTATATATAAATACACATGCAGTATATATTTTGAAAATATTTACATATGTTTATATTCTTGTAATTTATATTATATATAAATATATTTAAAATATAAACAACATATTTTTCTGAAATATATACATGCATGTGTGTGTGTTTATATATTCATAATAAATATACACAGTACACACAAAACCTTTATTATGGATGTGATTAATCGAGGGGAAAAAAGTCAGAATTGTGAGATAAAAGTCATAATTACCTTTTTTATTTTTATTCTGTGGCAGAAACAAAAAACAGAATTGTAAGATGAAAACGAAAGTGTCAGAAAAACTAATAATTGTGAGTTTATATCTCACAATTCTGTGCTTGGTAGCACTTTACTTAAAGCCTTTATGCATAATGCATTATAAAAGTAGTTGTAATGCATTAATTAATGCACCTTATAATGCATTGTACGATCTCATGAATAATTATAATCGCAGTGTTACCTGTGTTTATATCTTGCAAAAAAGAAAAGCCAGAATTGAGAGACGTAAACACAAAATTGTGAGTTAAAAATGTGCAATGATTTAATTTTTTTTAATTCTGTTTTGGAAATGGGCTTCCATAATAGATGTTCACGTCATATCATGCCCTATTTTAGTTCTAGTCATAAGTAATTTGTTAAAATGAAAAATAGTCTATTGATCGTTAATGTATCATTCACTTTTATGCATTGCTTATGCTCCTCTCTGGATAAAAGCATCTATTAAATGCAGGAATGTAATGCTCTGCACATGTTAAAGCGTGTTATGTGTGTGTTTTCTCTCAGGCTGCAGTGAAGCGGTGAATCTCTGGTATCAACAGGCAGACGTCAGCATGTTTAACCATCACCAGCAGCAGCAGCAGCAGCAGCAGCAGCAGTTTCATCAGCATCTGCGGCAGCTACAGCAGCTGTTCCAGCAGCAGACGCCGCCTCCACCTCCTCCTCCACCACAGCCTCCGCCCGCCCATCACATCACACACGCACGGTACCGCCAGCATCACACTCAGACCCCTCGCTTTCCTCACACTTTCCACCAGTCTCATAACCTCTTAGGGATGCACGATATTATCAGAACAATATCAGAATCGGCCGATAATGTCTTTAAATTAGAGTCCTGCATTTCAACCCCTCCGTTTTCTTAACAAACGTATTTATTTAAACCATTAATGGATAATTAATTGGAGAAGCATGGGCGCACCATCTGCAGAGCGCATAGCGTTGTGTTCGATTTGAGCAGACAGCGTGTAGCTTGCCTATCAAAGTAGGATACCGCAAGAGCGATTCGCGAGCAGATGCGTGTTTGTGGGCAGAATAAAACAAGAATAAATAATAAGAATAAAACAAAGGTATGTGAACAAAATGCAAGTTTTGTCCATTTGCAATCCATTTTAATATATTTAAAACGGTAATATTAAAATGTCAAATTCAGTAATCTCTATATTAATGATGCGTAGTTTACACAGGCAAGCAGATGAGGCCGGAATATGAACGCAATCCGTTTAGTGGTTCAGTGTTGTCCTTATAATGGTTTTCTATGGGAAACCACTTAATGTGAAACTTTGCACATTGTGTTTATATTCTGGCTTCATCTTTTTGCCTGTACAAAATATACATCATCAATAAGGTGTTTACTGAATTTCGCCTTTTAATATCTGCATTTTACTACATAATGCAAATAACAGGTGGTCAGTGGAGCAAAGCTTCGTTTTGCCCTCCAGGTGGGCGTTCCTATAAGGGTGTGACGTCACATGAAAACTATCAATTAATGATGAAAAACAATAAATGCCGCGCTGGAAACAACCGGAGGCTGTGCTACCGTGACACTCAAGAGCGGCTCGACGGTGTTTAGTGTCCCTCAGCAGCGAGCCTTCTGTGTTCAGGCTAAAACTTGCCGCAAAGCACCGGCAAAAGTAATACCATGAATGTGTCGGGGGAGATATTTGAATTATTTACTAATAAACTGTTTTCTGAGTCCGTTTGGCAAGGATGAAGATGATGATCCTGACTCGCCGTCTCCTCATTAGACGCGCCTTTAGAGAGAAGTGCATCTTCATGGATTATGATTATAATGAAAGAGTTTTTGTTTTCGATTTGTGTTATTTCATTAAGTAGTAATTTAAAGCTTTCCATAGATATATTTATCATGTCTGTGAGGCATGTATTCGCTGAGTTTCGGTTCATGTTTGTGAAGCGCTCCTGTTTAAGACCTAGACGGCAGAAAGTGCATCATGTTTGCTTTCTTTATTTTATAAAAGCACAACGTTTTGTTGATATTGTGAGTGCACACAAATAAAAGTAGACCCTTTACAGTTCTGAATGATGTATTACTCTTACCTTTATGAGCAAAAATGACGGCATATCCACTGGAAAAATATGCAAGTGATCGCGCTGGCGTCTCCATGTGCTGCAAAGCGCTTTAGCTTCCACTCTCCTCACAAACTACTGGATATAATAGCGCACATTTATCTAAGTTTAACGTTTAAACATTGTTATGAACTCTTTTATATCTATAGATTTTATTTCCGTAGGGGGCGCTGTTGGCCGACTTCTAATAGCATGAAAGCAAAACACACAAATAACGTTTAGACTGTTTCTGATTAAATAAAGCTGTAATTGATGCCATAAAATCATGAGTTTGTTTTGATTTTAAGGTCAGAAGCTATAGCTTACATGAACAAAAAAAAAATCACGAACATGACACTTAAATTAAATAATTTTATATATACTGATTTATTCATTAATGTGTAATATGTTATATTTTTTTTAACAAATTATGAGCTTTTTCAGAGTTTTTACAACTCTTTTGCTTTAGACCATTTACAAATGTTAAATCATAAAATAAAATGTTATGGTTACCACTGCATCTTTCTGATAAATAAAATGCAATGATTAATATATAGTTTGTATATAATTTTTTTTAAGTCTTCAGTGTACTGTTATTATAAAATAACTTTATTATTGTTTATTTAACTCTAAAAAATAAGTTCTTTTTAAAAACTTACCAAAATTAAAAATAATTATATATCGGCATCAGCTATCTGCCAAAATGAGTTGAAAATTATCGGCATATCGGATATCGGCAAAAACCAATGTATCCCTATCCCTAATCCCTATATCATGTACAGAGAGAATCATTCGATTTGATGTTATTATCTAACAGGTAATGAACACAGCATGAAAACTAGCTAGCTTTATGAAGAATATAAGTATATTAATAACTGTAAACCAACTCTTTGACAGATTGCTGTTGTTAAAACCTAATTAAAAATAAACCTAAACAAACAAAACAGCCCATATAATAATTTGTTATACCTCCTAAGGTGGTTGAACAGTATTTTGTGAAGGTCAAACACTTTCTTTCACTCACCCGTTAAAATCTATAATATAACATTACATATTGTCAAACCAAAAAAATTATTCACACACCAGATATAATTTTTGATATTTTTTTACTAGTGTGTGCAGGACACTATAGTCTATTTCTGTAAGTGAGGAGAGCAAAATAAAGTAAACGGACATATTATACCCAGAAATTCTTCATACAGTGGACTTCCAGTAACATTGATAAAGATTTGGGACCAAAAAGTATTCAGACACTTTGACCTGAGCATGTTTTTTATTGCTGATATGATCTTTTTCCACCACAGACTGAACATAATGAAGCATTGCTTGGTAACTGGTTGAGCTAAATTGATTTGATCTAATTGTGTTCTTAAATTTATCAGCTGACAGCTATTCAACCGAATTCATTACATACCTTTCTATCAAAGATATCTGACATGATCAAGATCAATTTGTTCTGACACACTTCTTGTCATATTTTATTACCATTTTCTAAACAAACAGCAAATAAACTGTGATAATGTGAGAAATGTTTAAGGTGTTTGAATATATTTAGGTTTGACTGCATAACATTACTCTATTATTTTGTGCTGAATATTGTGATGCATGATGAACATGCATGAGTTTATATCCCCTGTGTTTGTGTTTTCAGGCCCATGGCGGTTCCTGCTCCTGCGCCTCCATCTGCCCGCATGGTCAACCTGTGCTCCGCCACGCAGACCATCATCGCTCCCAACCCCATGCTGCAGGGGGCGCTGCTCATGCAGCAGATGCAGGGTAAACTCATGCATCCTAATATAGCACGCACTATATGTGTCCCTGCAGCACAAAAGCAGTCATGAGTAGCACAGGTATATCTGTAGCAATAGACAACAATACATTGTATGGATCAAAATTATACATTTCTCTTTTATGACAAAAATCATTAGGATATTAAGATCATGTTCCATCAAGATATTTTGTGAATTTCCTACTGTAAATATACCAAAACTTAATTTTTGATTAGTAATATGCATTGCTAAGAACTTCATTTGAACAACTTTAAAGGAGATTTTCTCAATATTTAGATTAGATTTTTGATCTCAGCCAAAAATTGTCCGATCCTAACAAATCATTTTTATTCAGCTTTCAGTTGATGTATAAATCTTCAAAAATTCTAATAGAGTTTTTGTTAGTATTTTGAATTAGACTTCATTTTTACATTGTTTTTAATTTTAGTTGAAATTTTAATAATTTTGGTCATTCCATAATGTGTTTTAAAATGTCTACATAGTTTTTATTATTTATTTATTAGTTTTAGTTTATTTATTTTTAGTTAAATGAAAATGAAAATGAAAAATGTTGACTTGTCAACTAGCTGAAATAAGTTTTTTATATATTTAATTTAATTATCATCTTATTTCAAGGAATTAAAAGGTTTTTTAATGCTTTTAATTTGTTAACTCTAATAGCTCTGATATTGACAAAACAAGTTTCCTTGAATTTTTCATTTCGAGTAGTACTCTCTTGATAAACCTACATTAGATGCATAGATGCACTATATAATTAGTAATATGTTATCAAGTAAATATAATTGGTATCACCTCAAAATCAAAAGAGAAAAAGTATTTTGAAACTTCTTTCTAGAACCTTTATGTATGTATGTGCTCATTCATTTATTTATTTAGAGACAATTACACATTAATAATGCATAAAATAAATGTAAAATATTCCAGATTTAGCCAGGGAAGTTTTTTTATTATTTTATGAATTTATTTGTGATTCCCATTATTCTTTGTAGTGATTCTCTTAACTCTAATACAGTCATTTTTTCCAAAATCTAATTTTGAGGGGCAGGGCATCCTGTAGGTGTTGTATTGAGTGTGTTTTTGGTCCTGTGTGAAGCAGGTGGCATGCGTGGCTTTGCGATGGGAGGCCAGCAGTTTCCTCAGTTCTTCACTGCGGGGTCCAGAGCGTCTCTTCTGGGGCCTGTTCCGATGGGGGTCGCCATCAAAACCCCACACATGGGATTCCCACGGCACTTCACGCCACACACGCGCTATTTCACCAATGTGAGTGTGTGTGTTATCAGCTGTGTATGGATTGTACATTTGAATTTTCACTTTTCATTAAATAAATAATATATTATGGCATATACAAGGGGTAAAATAAGTATTGAACACGTCACCATTTTTCCCAGTAAATATATTTCTAAAGATACTTCTTTTTTGTTTTGTATGTATGGATTACTTGGGTTGTTACCGGCATCTGGTGAAAATTTCATATCAACAGCATCTTTAAAAATTATATTTTCTGGAAAAAATGTTGATGTGTTCAATACTTATGTTACCCGGTGTATTTGGTAAATCTGTGGCTCTTTTGCTAACTGAACACACACAGGAGTTTCAGGCTCGTCAGCCGGACAGAAAGAGAGAAAACGAGCAGAAATCTGCGGCCAGCATCGACAGCCAATCAGAGGCCAGCAGCAGCAGAGGTAACTGTGCATGAACCAAATGTATATACAGAGATCTGCAATCGTAACAGAAAAGGAGGAATGTTTTAGTAATTCTACAAAACACTTGTTTCCTGAAGAATAACGACAAGCAGGATTGAAAAAACCTTTTATACATTATACAGCCCCGCATCATATTTTCTGAATGAAATACTTGTTTCTTACTAATTTTGTGCTGGTTATTCCCAAAAATAGTGTCAGTTTTGGTCTTGCATGTCTCATTTTCTCACAAAATACGTGATCCGTGCTGGCAAAATGAGTGTGAATGTGCACAGGCTAATTTTGAGCCACATGCACAAAAAAAAAAAAAAAGTGAAAAATATCGAATTTGATGTTTTTCTAGTGATCCCAATAGTAATTAAACATCTAAAATTATCATTATTTGTATGTTTTCTTAGAGGAGTACCTTTTCTCCTCTCTGACTGTTACTCGAAGTGCGTTCCTGATAAATATACACACATAAAGAAATACAGTATTCAAGTATTCACACAAACATAATCTGATATGCCTGAAGTGAATGTTTGGGTAAAAACATCAGATGTGAAACATTACATTAGATCCGTGCATTACAGTAGGTCTTCATATACTGGCGTCTGTCTCATTAATGTTAATCTAACGATAAAAGAAGAGAGGGAATCATTCACTGCTCTTGATTGAAATGCTTTTGTAGGTTTAATTTTTACATTTTAATATTTGTTTTTCTTACTTGAATGATTTTTTTTTAGATGTAAAATGAAAAGGGTAATGCATTATTTGTTTCTTATATTCTACTGCTTTATTGCATCTGTTCTTGTTTATAATAACAAAGATAAAAAAGGCTATATTGTGATTATTAATAATATTATAAAGATAAGAACTGGAGGAAAAGATGCAATGTTGCTCAGTGATTTTGCTTTGGAAACTCAGTTTAACTCAATATTGTCTGACTCTATTGACTTTAGCTCAGTCATTTTACGTCCGATTCCAACCAATCATGCATCATTTTAAAAGCCTTTTAATGGAGACTTTTTGTAAATTTGCTCATTTTGCCAGCACAGGTCACAAAAGATGCATTTCAGAGCATCTTTGCTTTTGATGACCATTTATAAGGTGAAGAAATCTCACATTCTCTCTTAATCAGCAGAAAAACACCTGTCTGAATCTGAGCCAGATTACAACTAATTGTTCAATTCTCACACCTTTTTCACATTATTTTATGCCTGATCCTGATTTTAAGGTTAGAATTATGGCCGGTAATAAAAGAAAAATGCCATTTTTTCTGCTTTTATTGCATCCAAACAGCCACAGAAAATCACAGATTTTGTGAAAAAGCTAATTTATAAACTTGTTCATGTAGAGTTCTTTGACATTAAGTAGTATTTAAATACGTTTCCACTCCTTTGAGGATTGTAAGTTAAATTATATATTTTGAACACATTGTTCTCAGTAAAATCAAAGCTTGAGACGTGTCTGTTTTTGTTTTGATAAGTGCATTAAAGCTGATACATAAGTATAGTTTGAAAAATCTTCATTATTTTGTGGAATGATGGGAATTTTTATTATTTTTTTAAATGTTTTTATTCAGAATCGTTAAATTGGCTCTTTTTTGCATATCAGCAGGGTTTTTTTTTTAATGCGGTGCTGATTAATACATACATGAACATATACAATCCACATACACCCAATAAAATAATCAAATCAGACAATTTATTTTATACAGTAAACAAGTGAAATAAACAAATGCACAAAACATAATATAAATTAATTTAAAATATAGGAAATGTGCGATGTAGAATATCTCTGATTGTAACAATCAGAGATTATCATAGTAATGAAAGAGATGCAATAAAATGTTTAGAGCTCTTATAATCTATTTAAAATGTGTAGAGTTTTGATGGCTGTAAATCATAAAGCATGTGTGTTCTGATGTGAACCGCAGATGAAGCGTCTGCTGCAGCCGATCCGGGATCTCAGGAGTCTTCAGAGCAGCCCGACGAACCAGCGGCCAAAAAACACAAAACACAAGAGTCAGTGGCTTTACATCTCTCTGTTAATATCACAAGTGTCCTTAAAGACAACATTTACTTGCTTATTGGGACCGATTCATTATGCATATCACTCCTCAGTCAAATGTTTGACTTCTTTCGTGGAGAACGAAGGCTGATTTGATCCGTTTTGTGATGTGTTCTGTTTGCTCTCGGTGTGTTTGAATGCGTTTGAGGAGGAAAATCATGTGTTTTGTGTGTTTGTGCAGGTCAGAGGAGCCTGTGGAGACAGAATCAGCTCAGAGTGCTGAATATAAGAGCCCAGATCCTGCAGGTAAGGAGGACTTCACCTGATTAAACCTACATCTGTGACCAGCTGGGAGTGATAAAACCAATTGTTTAAAAACATTTTAAAAAACCAACAGAAATGTTATTTGCAGTAATGCCATTACAATCGAGGAATGTTAAACCATGTCAATTTTAACACCAATGTTTCAGTAAAAATATATTATTGACCTGTTAAATTGCCCTAACCAGGAATGATAGTGTTGTTTCAGTATTGGTTTTTAATTAATTATTTTTAGATTTTACATTTTAATTTTTAAGTTTTAGTATTTTTTTGTGCTTTTGGCTTTTAGTGGTTTAGTGGGAGAGAGAGAGAGAGCACTTCTGTTGTGTGATCTTTATTGATGTTCGCTCACTTGGCACACGCATCATTTAGCTTAAAACTAAATCGTAAATATAAGACAATTTATAGGGTTAATCACTATAAACCATTATTTATTTTCAACCTTAAGCATACACAACATTCTGGCGAAAGTGAAACTAACAGCCCATGCCCTATGTTCTGTATTTGTCCCTATCATTCTGCACCAGTACAAATACGTGTGCGTGTTTTGCTTGCTTCATGAGTGATTATGCATTATATGAGTGGCTTTGGAATATAAATTGCAGCACGTTTCAGATGAAAAAAGCAACTTTTATTTCTGAAAATATCACAGTTAGGAGATTTATAACGAGTGGTTCCCTGCATTATTACAGCAAAACGCGTAATTACAGTACTGAGCCGCTGCAATGGAGCAGCTCTAATGCTATTAAATTAAAGATGTACCATAGAGCAAAACAATTAACAGTGAAAGTAACAAAAATTTTAATGGGCATAATTAAGTGTGAAAATAACCAAAGATATTATACAGTCAAATCAAAATAAAGTAAACTGTGACATATTATAACCAAAAATTCTTCATACAGTGGACTACCAGTAAAATTGATACAAATTTGGGACAAAAAATTATTCAGTCCGAGTCTGGGAAAAAAAACTGAAGTTGAGGTTTGCATGAAGCTGGTTTACAGCACGCCCAGGAGACTACAGGGTCATTAAGACTAAGAGTGGCCCGACAGAGTACTGATAGTGTGTAAATATTGGCATACTAACAGCTGTCTGAATCATTTTTAGTTGATTGTAATCCCTTATGTGTAAGTTATCTGACATTATCAAGCTGAATTTGTTGAATCTGAGTTCTTGTCATATTTTATGACCATTTTCTAAACTATAGCGAATAAACCATGATAATGTGAGAAATTTTAAAGGTGTTTGAATAAATTTTGGTTTGACAGTTTATTATTTTGGTTTATGACGTTTATTATTATCATCAATGTTTATTAACAGTTGAGTAATTGTTTTCAGGATTCTTTGATGAATAGAAAGATCCAAAGATCAGCATTTATCTGAAATAAAAAGCTTTTGTAACATTATACTCTATAGTCTATACCATTCAAAAGCTTGGAGTCAGTATCATTTTTTTTTTTTTTTTTGGTAAAGAGATGATAGAAATTAATACTTTTATTTTGCAAGGATGCTTTAAATTGATCAAAAGATGATAGATGATGATAAAGACATTTATAATGTCACAAAAGATTTCTAGCTCAGATAAATGCTGTTCTTCTGAATTTTCTATTCATCAAAGAAACCTGAAAAGATTCTACTCTTTTCATAATAATAATAATAATAAATGTTTCTTGAGCAGCAAATCAGAATATTAGAATGATTTCTGAAGGATCATGTGACTGGAGTAATGATGCTAAAAATTCAGCTTTGAAACCATGGGAATAAATTACATTTTAAAATATATTCAATTGGAAAACAGTTATTTTAAATAGTAAAATTATTTCAAAATTTTACAGTTTTTGTCTGTACTTCAGATCAAATAAATGCAGGCTTGGTGAGCAGAAGAGACTTCTTTAAAAAACATTAAAAATCTTTCTGTTCTAAAACTTTTGACCGGTAGTGTATGTGTGTAATATATAACTGTGTGTGTATATGTATTTATAATATATAATAAAATAAATATACTATATTAACTATAATAACTCCACGTGTAAATCCACATGAACGCCTCACAGCTGTGTAATAAGCGTCATGTTCTGATTGGCTGTGATCGTCGGGTTGCGCAGCACTTTCTTCTGTCTCTAGAAACCATGTGCTTTGAGCTGGAAGTCCTCTCTATAGATGAACGTATAGTTATGAATGAGTGTGGAATCCTCTTCCTGTGAGTGATCTGATGTGTTTCAGAGCTCACGCTGCAGGAGGGAGGCGGTGTGGACGGAGCGCTGGCCGCAGAAGCGGATGAACCGAGTCAAGTGGCCGAGGTTTGTACCATCATCTCTGTATGATCTAAGAGACCAGATACACTGTTTTCACCATAAAACAGGTGAAAGAATCACACAGATGCACACCGAAGGAGGAACTCGAGCTGTGGATAGTCAAGAACAACTCCTTTTTCTTCATATAATGTCAACATGTGTCTTGTTTGTTTATCTTCAGCAGGTTGAAAACACAGAAGCTCCAGATAAAGACGTGGAGCCGCAGATTAGCGACGGTCCAGACGACGCCGCAGGCTCCGATTCGCTCCCTGAGATCAAGGAGACCACAGACACTCCCGAGGAGGTCAAAGACGCAGCGGCAGAGACTTCCAACAAGTTCTTCTGCTATATTTGCAACATCACTTGTCATAACCAGCAAGTAAGTTTCTCTGATATCGTTTACATGACCCGATATATTAGCAGCATAATTGGTGCAAGACTGCATTAATCATGATGCTTTTCATAGCCCTCACTGATGAAAAGCAGTTTGACCCATTGCTTTTGTTCTTCTTTTGCAAGTCCCTTTGGATGAACCCGTCTGTTAAATGCATAAATGTAAAGAAATCTTGTCTGTGCAGAATTTCCAGAGCCATATGAACGGATTGACGCACCAGCAGAAGATGATGGAGATCCAGCACATGAGCAACGCGTGTCTCGTTACGCTGCTGCCGCGAGTCCAGGAGTCCCTGCAAGGAGCTCGCAGAGACGGGTGAGAGATTCTGATGCTGATGGCTTTAATGCATTTCAGAATCAGAATCAGAAAGAGCTTTATTGCCAAGTGTGTTTGCACACACAAGGAATTTGTCTTGGTGTTATAAGCTTCCAGTACAGAAAGTACAAACATAGTGCAGACAACATATAATTAAGGTGATAAAGAACACTAATGAAGAGAATATACAATAATTAAGAATAACAATAGTAATAAAAATAAAAATATACAGAAAAGAGACTTGACCATAGACAGAACTGTGAATGTGCATGTGTCCTATGTGCAGATGAAGGTTTGATGGGTTATTTACAGATGTACAGTACCGGGGTGTGTTATGTGTTGTTCAGGTGGGATACGGCCTGGGGGAAAAAACTGTTCTTGTGTCTGGCTGTTCTGGTGCTCAGTGATCTGTAGCGCCGGCCAGAGGGCAACAGTACAAAGAGAGAGTGAGCTGGGTGTGAGGGGTCCAGAGTGACTTTCTTAGCCCTTTTCCTCACTCTGGAGGTGTAAATTTCTTGGAGGCTGGGCAGAGGGGCACCGATAATTCTCTCAGCAGTCCTAACTGTCCGTTGTAGTCTTCTGATGTCTGTTTTGGTAGCTGAACCAAACCAAACAGTTATAGAAGAACATAGGACAGACTCGATGATTGCAGAGTAGAACTGTTTCAGCAGCTCCTGAGGCAGGTTGAACTTCCTTAGCTGGCTGAGGAAATACAGCCTCTGCTGGGCCTTTTTCGCAATAGAGTCAATGTGATTGTCCCACTTCAGGTCCTGGGAGATGGTGGTGCCCAGGAATCTGAATGACTCTACTGAAGTCACAGTGCTGTTCATGATGGTGAGTGGGGGGAGAGCAGGGGGGTTTCTCCTGAAGTCCACTATCATCTCCACAGTTTTGAGCGTGTTCAGCTCCAGGTTGTTAAGACTGCACCAGACAGCCAGCTGCTCAACTTCCTGTCTGTAAGCAGACTCGTCACCATCCTTGATGAGGCCTATGACTGTAGTGTCGTCCGCAAACTTCAGGAGCTTGACAGAGGGGTCCTTTGATGTGCAGTCATTCGTGTAGAGGGAGAAGAGCAGTGGGGAGAGAACGCAACCCTGAGGGGCGCCAGTGCTGATGGTGAGAGTCCTGGATGTGAGTTTGCCCAGCCTCACTAGCTGCTGCCTGTCTGTCAGGAAGCTGGTGATCCACTGACAGATGGAGGAGGGCACAGAGAGCTGTCTCAGTTTGTCTGAGAGAAGGTCAGGTATGATGGTATTGAAGGCCGAGCTGAAGTCCACAAATAAGATCCTTGCATAATTCCCAGGTTTGTCGAGGTGTTGCAGGATGTAATGCAGTCCCATATTGACAGCGTCATCCACAGACCTGTTTGCTCTATAGGCAAACTGAAGAGGATCCAGCAAGGGTCTAGTGATGTCCTTCAGGTAGGCCAGGACCAGTCTCTCAAGTGACTTCATGACCACAGACGTGAGTGCGACAGGTCTGTAGTCATTAAGTCCAGTGATTTTGGGCTTTTTGGGGACGGGAATGATGGTGGAGCGTTTGAAGCAGCGGGGAACTTCACACAGCTCCAGAGATCTGTTGAAGATTTGTGTAAAGATGGGGGCCAGTTGGTCAGCACAGACTTTTAGACAGGCAGGTGAAATACCGTCTGGTCCAGAAGCTTTCCTAGATTTCTGTTTTCTGAAGACCCGGTTCACATCCTCTACACAGACTTTAAACGCAGGTAGAATGGTGGGGGAGGGAGTAAGGGGGGTTGCAGGGGGGGAAGGTGAATGTGTGAAGTGCAGATCAGAGCGGGTGCTGGGTGTCAATCTGGCCTTTTCAAATCGGCAGTAAAACACATTGAGATCGTCAGCCAGTTGTTGATTCTCCACAGACTGTGGGGGTGGTGTCTTGTACATGGTGATATTCCTCAGACCAGTCCATACCGACGCCGGATCGTTGGCTGAAAGTTCTTTTTTCAACTTCTCAGAGTAGTTCTTTTTAGCCACTCTGATCTCCTTTGTTAGTCTGTTCCTGGCCTGGTTATACAAGATTTTATCCCCACTTCTGTAAGCGTCCTCTTTGGCCTGACGAAGCTGTTTGAGTTTCCCAGTAAACCACGGTTTATCATTATTGAATGATAAGAATGTCCTGGTGGGGATGCATATATCCTCACAGAAACTGATATATGATGTTACAGTCTCTGTGAGTTCATCCAGATCGGTGGCAGCGGCTTCAAAAACAGTCCAATCAGTGAGGTCAAAACAAGCTTTTAAATCTTGCTCTGCTTCATTAGTCCATCTCTTAACGGTTCTTAATACAGGCTTCGAAGATTTGAGTTTTTGCCTATAGGTCGGTATGAGATGAACCAAACAGTGATCAGAGAGCCCCAGAGCTGCCCGTGGGACAGAGTGATATGCATCTTTAATTATTGTGTAACAATGATCCAATATATTTATGTCTCTGGTGGGACATGTAACGTGCTGTCTGTATTTTGGCAGTTCGCGGGAGAGATTTGCTTTATTAAAATCTCCAAGAATGATTAAAAAAGAGTCCGGGTACCTTTGCTCTGTTTCAGATATGTGTTCAGCCAGCTGTTGCATCGCGGCGCTCACGCACGCGTCCGGAGGCACGTACACATTCACAAGAATGAAGGAGGAAAACTCGCGGGGTGAATAGAACGGCTTACAGTTTATGAAGAAGGCCTCCAAATTAGGAGAACACATCTTCTTCAGAGTTGTTACATCTGAACACCAACCTTCATTTATGTAGAAACATAGTCCACCACCTCTCGTTTTCCCCGTTAGCTCCGTGATGCGGTCTGATCTGAACAGCTGATATCCAGGCAAATGAAGCATGTTGTCCGGGATGTTTTCACTCAGCCAGGTTTCAGTGAAGCACAATGCAGCAGAGTTTGTAAAGTCCTTATTTGTGTGGGTGAGGAGAAGTAGTTCATCCATTTTGTTAGGAAGGGATTGGAGATTCGCTAGATGAATGCTTGGGAGCGCAGTTCGGAAGCCGCGTTCGCGGAGTTTAACCAGCGCGCCGGCGCGCTTCCCTCTTTTCCGTCTGAGCGCGCGTTTGACTAGGACCGCTGCCCCTCCGACCAAAACATCCAACAAAGCGTCTGAATAATCAAAAACCGGAAAAAAATTGTCCGGTGTGTGTTGCCTTATGTCCAGTAGTTCGTCTCTGGTAAAACTGACAGTAGGAGAATGACTAAACACAGAACAAACAAACAAAAACAACAAAAGTACGGGAGCGTTCCACACCACAGCAGCCATACTCGGCGCCATCTTGAGATCAACCATTTAATTATGCTTCAGTACCTTACAGGAATCAGGCCATCCAAGATCAGGATGAGTTTGTTTCTACATCAGATTTGGAGAATTGTGTCATTGCATCACTGCAGTGAATGGGTGCCGTCAGAATGAAGCGTAATCATTTCTCGATTTGTGATGCATCAATTTATCGTCCCAGTCCTAGTCTTAATGCTAGATTTGTCTCAGTTTTTGTCTTCTCCAGATGTTAACTGATGGACTGGAGTGGTGTGGATTATTGTGATGTTTTTATCAGCTGTTTGGACTCTCATTCTGACGGCACCCATTCACTGAAAACGTATTTTCCATTTGGCAAAATTTTGGTGCATTACTACTTTATATTCCAGAAAATAAACAACAGATCTTAAGTGAAGAGGAAAATTTCAATTATCTTTCCTGAAATGAACACACTATATTTAAAGCTGCACAACTCTTAACTGAAAGCATGCTCCTTTTTGTCCTCAGTCTCGTGTTGTAAGAGTGATTGGTGCATTTATTTGTTTTCACTCCTGTTTTTGCGCTTCACGCCGCCTGTCCTTCTGAACGGTTTGTGTTGTTGCAGTGAGAAGAGACCAGGTCTGCAGAGATGGTGCTCCACCTGCCAGACGCACTTCACCACCAATATCATGGAGCATCGCAGAACCAAGGAGCACAAGGTGAACAGGACAATATTCCTAACCAGGGCCTGTTTTCACAAAACGTCTCAAGGCTAAAAGTAGTTCATAATTCACCAATTCAGGAGAAAAGCTTAAATATAATGGACTAAATTAATTAATACATTTAGGACTCCTACATTTTTGCTCTAAGAGTATTTCACAAAGCATTTAGCACTAAAACTAGCTCCTAAATCTAAATCCTAAAAAGGTTAGGAGCAGTCCTAAATCACAAACTATCCTAAAATAACTGTTGCTTGCAGTCTGCCTTAGAACGTAAACATTTTAGAAACGTGTGATGATAATGAGCTTTTATAAGGGTATCACCTTTGGTTTTGGAGTTTATCCCAACTCCAGATTTTCCTTTGATTATATCCTTGTTTTCATTCACCAGCTGGAGAAGAAGTAACAGCTG
The DNA here is from genome assembly GCF_936440315.1 of Barbus barbus. Taxonomy (NCBI): domain Eukaryota; kingdom Metazoa; phylum Chordata; class Actinopteri; order Cypriniformes; family Cyprinidae; genus Barbus; species Barbus barbus. The sequence goes on from NC_136733.1 coordinate 1,006,326, forward strand.
TTCTTGCGTCCAGTTTGGTTTTCTGTTACGTTTGCATGTCTTACTATCAGCCAGCATTATTCTACTCTGTTAATTAAAAGGCTGTTTATATGCATATTCACTAATTGTAAATGAGAAGCACACATGTAAGGCTGACAATTAGCTGACTTGTTTAATTAGTGACGCATTTTAAAATCTTTATTTGAATACGGCAACATAATATCATACAATATTATAATTTCATGTTTAAGAAGTGTTTGAACATTGCATCAGCCACTGATCAATACATTGTTTTATTTTAATTATCACTCTGGGTTATTTGATCATGTATTATTTTGAAAGGTGTTTGTCTTTCAAACACATTAAAATGCACAAATTCACCAACTTTTTTGTGACCTGATCCTCTTTCACGTAGTATATTTTTATTTGAAGTAACCCTCTGATTTTAAAATCTATTTTAATAATGATGTATCACATTTGCATGTTCATGGTTCTCTGACGCTGGTTATGGTCACATGACATGCAGGTAAACAAAACGTTTTTTATTTTGATTTAATTTAACATTTTTATGATTTAGTTAATTCATTAAACTCATAAACCCCCTGCAGTTCCTTCACAAACACCAGTTTGGGAAACCTTGATGTAATATAATATTTAATGCACTTCATGTTGTTGATAACAACAAATGGAATATATTTTCATACGCTTTGTATTTTTATCAATATGGTACAATATTATCCTGTTTAAATCAATGTGAAAACAAGATAGTTCAAAAGTAGTTGTGTGTGTGTGTGCGTTTGTGACAAATGAGGACATAAATGTGTATAATGACACAGGTGTTACAAGGAGAAGGTGACTTATGAGGACATTGCCCCATGTCCCCACTTTTCAAAACGCTTATAAATCATACAGAATTATTATTTTTTTCTCCTGTGAGGGGTAAGTTTAGGTGTAGGGCAATAGCACATACAGTTTGTACAGTATAAAAACCATTATGGCTATGGAAAGTTCCCGTAAACCATAAAAACCAATGTGTGTGTGTGTCTCTCTCTCTGTGTGTGTGCGTGTGTGTGTGTGTGTATCTCTGTGTGTGTGTGTGTGGGTGTACAGCGCTGTAGCCGCTCGTCCAGCTCCAGCTGCACCGTCTGTAAGCTGCTCTTCAGGACACACAGAGAGTTTGTGGAGCACATGCAGTCGACGGAGCACAAGCAGCGAGTAGAGCAGGTGATGATCAGATGATGATTGATTATGTCGTGTTATTAATACGGTGAATCAAAACCAATCTTTCACTCTTGAAATGCATTAAAGTGTTAGGGACGATTGTTTCTCTTCAGCATGCAATTTCCACATAATATAATTTTAATTTGTCCTTTAGTTTGTAAAAATGAACAGAAATTGCGTTTGGTGTAATGCACTTAATATTGTAGTCTATTGCACATGCAGTGCACTACAAAAAAAAATATATATATATATTTATTTTTTATTTTTCAAAGTCAAAATAAAGATTTTTTACTTGCCATTTCTGTGGAATTATTTGTGAAATTTGAGCATGTTTTGAGTGTAAGTTGTTTTAAAACTAATTTCTGTATTCATTTTAATTTTAGTTGAAGTTTTAGTAAGTCTTTTGTGTTTTGGACATTTTTTAAAATAGTTTTATTAATTTATTTCCATTTTGTTTATTTTAGTACATCTAGTTAAACTAAATTAAAATGAGAAAAGTTGTAGAGGCAACTAGCTGAAATCAAGTGATTTATATTTTATTTGAGTTTGTTTTATTTCAAGTAAAAAAAAATATTGAAATGTATTTTTGTTAAAAACTAATAAAATAATTAACTTATTTTATTTCAGCTAGTAGCCAAGGCAACCTTTCTAATTTTCATTTAGTTTATTTTGAAGTGTTAAAGTAATTAAAACCCAATAAACTAAAACTAAGTAAAAAAAACTATATAGATATTTAAATAATGACAAGAACACACAACAAAATTACTAAACCTTTAACTAAAATAAAAATGAAAATATAAAAATAAGATCTAATTCAAAATATTAGCAGAAACTGTAATAGTGAAAATAAAAACATTTTATAAGGCTATTGTAAGAATAAATTAAGTTGTTTTTATGCATTCAAATAATTAGACATGCTAAAACAGAATTTGGTCAGGAAAAAAATAAAATAGGGCCCTAAACATGTAATTTTTGTTAAACTTTTAATAAATTGATGTGAAATAATGTAAGTTGATGATTTTTGATTAAATTTAACCATTACAAAGGAGTCCAGAAAAATTTAAACGGAAAAAATGGATTTTGGGGAAAAAAATAAAACCGATTTCATAGGGTCCTAAAATGAAATCATAAAATATAAAAACAAGATGTAATTGAGAATCTGAAGAGAAAGTGTGATGGTGAGGTGACAGAGCTGTAATCTCTCTGCTGTGTTTTGTCTGGATCAGCTGTGGAAGGAGTCGGATCTGATGAACACTGACATGTTTCTGGGTGAAGAGGACGGAGAATGCAGCGACGACGAGAGAGAGGAAGAGGAGAACGGGAAGGTGAAGATCTGCACGTGTGTGTGTGTGTGTGTGCTGCTGAGCTGGTGTGACTCTGAGTGTCTCCTGCAGGAGGGCTTGTCTGCACAGATGGAGGTCACCCTCGAGGATCTGACCGAAGACGAGGAGTTCGACTCTGACACGGTGTACGGTGAGTGATCATCAGCCACAGACCCCTCAGAGTTTACTCCCCTTTTGTCACTTACAAATTATACTAGCAGCCTTGATGAGAAGACACTTTGTCTTCAGATGTTTTTGAGTGATTTTTTGTTCATATGTGACCCTGCAGCACAAAAGCAGTCATGAGTAACACAGGTATATTTGTAGCAATAGCCGACAATACATTGTATGAGACAAAATTATACATTTCTCTTTTATGACAAAAATCAACAACAACGTTTATTTATAGAGCACATTTAAACACAACCGAGGTTGACCAAAGTGATCTCAAGGCTCTAGACAGGGTTAACGGAAGCAACAAATCGGTATTTGTAGTATTGAGTATTGAGGAGCCAGATTATTGAGGACTTTGTAAACAAATAAAACAATTTTAAAATCAATCCTATACTTGACAGGAAGCCAGTGTAGGAACATTAAAATAGGCACAATATGTTCATATTTTCGCTTCCCTTCAAACAGTCTAGCGGCTGCATTCTGAACTAACTGAAGACTGAGAAATACCAGAATACAAAGAGTTCCAATAATCAAGCGAGATGTTATAAAGGCATGGATAGCTATTTCAAGATTTTTCCTAGATAGGAAGGACTTAACTTTACTGAGAAGGCGAAGTTGATAAAAACATGACTTAACTACAGCTGAAATCTGTTTATCAAACTTTAAACTGGAGTCAAATAAAATGCCCAAGTTCCTGGCACACTGTGTATTATGTGGCGTAAGGAAACCAAGATCAAAATTAAAATCAGCATTTTTCCTAGGACCAAACAAAATAATTTCTGATTTGTTTTCGTTCAGGTGTAAAAAATAGCTTGAAAGCCATAGCTTAAGTTCATTTAAGCAATCTAACAATGGTTGAAGAGAATACTTATTATTACGCCGTAGGGGAAGATAAAGCTAGGTATCATCAGCATATAGATGAAAGGGGAGCAAATACATTGAAAACAACACAGGCCCAAGGATCGAACCCTGTGGAACACCACGACCAAGAGGAATGTCAGTTGAAACGCAATGCCCTATTTGAACAGTAAAACACCTATTTGACAAATAAGAACGAAACCACTGTAAAACCATACCACGAAGTCCTACACAAGGCTCCAGGCATGAGAGAAGAATGTTGTGGTCGACTAAGTCAAACGCAGCGCTTAAGTCTAAGAGGACAAGAGCCATGGGTTTCCCTGAATCTGTCATGAGAAATATGTCATTTAAGACTCTTAGCAGAGCCGATTCAGTGCTATATAGAGCTTTAAAACCTGATTGAAAGACTTCATTAATGGAGTTTTCTGACAAGAAAGACTGTAAATGAACCAGTACAACCTTCTCCATCTTTGAAATAAAAGGAATATTTGTAAATCTGGAATCTGAGGGAGCAAAAAAATCTAAATATTGAGAAAATCTCCTTTAAAGTTGTTCAAATGAAGTTCTTAGCAATGCATATTACTAATCAAAAATGAAGTTTTGATATATTTACGTTAGGAAATGTACAAAATATCTTCATGGAACATGATCTTAATATCCTAATGATTTTTGGCATAAAAGAGAAATGTATAATTTTGATCCATACAATGTATTGTTGTCTATTGCTACAAATATACCTGTGTTACTCATGACTGCTTCTGTGCTGCAGGGTCTCATATCAGTATTATATCACTCATCTGCTTCCTAGATATCAGCATCGTCCTCTGAAAAGCTGATTTCAGTCGATCACTAGTTACACTGAGCCTTCTTGTTCTCAGATGTGTTTGAAAAGCATTATTTATTCATCGGCAGGCTCGAGTTTTGTGGTGCCCGTGGCTGGTTTCCTCTGTCGTCTCTGTAATCAGTTCTATCACTTTGAGTCTTCGGCTCGACACACACACTGCAAGACGCTCAAACACTTCCAGAGTCTCAAGGTACGATCCGATGCATGTTTCTCCAACAAACTTTCTGTCACCTTTTTAAAACAAAATAAATATATGATTATTTGTATGTATTAATAAGTAGTTATTAATGTTATGCATTTGATTTCAGTTATTTAGATTTATTAATATTTTGTGTAAATTGTCCTGTTTCCGTTTAATTCTAGGCTCAGATTCTCATTGTTTTTGTGCCAGATAAACACTTCTTGCATAAATGATATCATCTTGTGGTTAGCAGTTGGTTAGTTTATGGTATAGCTAGCTAACTAACTATTCAAAAGGATAGCTTGATTTTATTTGAAAGTCTGCAGGAAATCAAAATTGATGTTCTTAGTTCATGTTCCTGCTGTTATTATAAATGTATTCCCTCTAATATGAGCTTTAGAAAGGCATCAGAATTGTGAGCAGTCATGTTAAATTAGGAATAAAGTGCATCAGTTGTTAATGATAATGTTGGTTTGTGATTGTGCAGCGTTACAAAGCCTTAAAGAAGCAGGAAGACTCCGGCTCAACCTCAGCAGAACCAGCAGACCACATCAGTCCAGATCAAACCGCTCTCCTCCCAAAACCAGCTCCACAGACCCTGCAGTCCTGCAGCAGTACCTCACATCCCAGCGCCAGCAGCGTCCAGACACTCACACAGGAAGTCCAGACACTCACACAGGAAGAAGCCGTCGCCGTGGAGCCGGAGGTGGAGCCGGGGCCCGAGGGGAAGAGCGGCCGGGGCCGGGGCAGGACTCCCGCTAAGAGACGAGGACGAGGAGCGAGACGACGCTGAGACACACAGAACTGTATCTGCCTCAGAGGACCTTAGTGAAAGCACCCGCCATAGACCGATCCGATGGGTTTGTGCCACAGATTCAGCCTCTGACCCTGTTTGCCATGAGCACACGGACCTCAGACGAAGGGAATGATGGGATACGCCGCTGGAGCGCGTGACTCTGAAGGGTTCACTTCCATCAAAACATGTTCAGCTCAGACTTCAGCCCAAAACCAACCAGATCTACATCCATACCTACCATCAAAATTAAATAATTCAATCTTAGTCCTAAAAATAGGTCTTTTTAAAGCAGTTTTTCAGCATTTTATATATATATAGGCTTTTCTAGAAAAAATGGTCTTGTTTTCAGAAAAAAGAACAAGCAAAATAATCTGTCAGTGTGGTAAGCAATATAATGTTATTTCAAACAGAAAACAAGATTATTTTGCTTGTTCTAAGCAAAAACTCACTTAATTTTGACTTTTTTCTGAAAACAAGACCATTTTTACTCTTGATTTATATATATATATATACATACAATTTTCAGCACATATATAATTGATATCTTTATACATATAATTTATATATTTACATACATTATATATATATATATATATATATATATATATATATACTGTAGATATGTGTGTGTGTGTGTATATATAATGTTTTTAATATATAATTATATTTATTTTTTTACATTTACAATATAATCATATATAATAAATATGCTGAAACTATTATTTTAGGACCATTATTTATGTAATTTTCATTTAATTATGATATAATTTAGTTTTTTATGATAATTGCACACGTTCTCTCCAATTCTCAGTTACTGTAATGTGAAATATTATCCTCATTACTGCAAAGCAATAATGGCATTATTGCAAAACAGTTGTTGCACTGAATTTAATGCATGCCGTTATTAATCTTAAAAAATTAATAAGATAGTGTGCAGGCAGAATGGTTTTGCATTACAGTAATGTTACCTTTCGGGGGAAAATGTGCTGAATTGTCATGAAAAAAATAATGTCACAATGCGAAACACATTAAGAGTTGTACATGATGTTTGTGAGGGTCTGTTTGGTTTTGGTGCTGTTTTCTGAGACTGACGCTGGACTGACTCCAGAATGGAGCAGCATTCATAAACCTGCAAACCAGAAGATCCAGAAGAGAGACGAGGCTTGTTTTGCATTGGTCTGATGCTGACGCAGGTATCTGAGGTATCTGGATGTTAAATGAGCAGCCTGATCATGTTCTGAGCTGTGTTTGCTGTCTGATGCACACCGGTGATGTTTCTCTTCATGACTCTGTTCCCGGATCCATGGCTTATTTCTACACACACCGAACCTGTCAGCGGTTCTAGTTTAGCAAACAGTTCCTTTCTGTTTCTACAGCTGATTGTATTCTGGACACTCATGAAGAAAGAGAGAAGGAAAGAAAAAATAATTATATTTTGCATAATGAAGAAAATGAAGCCAATTCTTAGGACTTTTTGGGGTTTTCTATTGTGCCATTATTTTCATGACAATTAAGTACATTTTCCCCTCATTCTCATTACTTAAAATTAAAAACAGTATATAGTGTAATATTACAATAAACTGTAACTAATATTCCAGTAATGAGCAATATTATCTATACTGTATGTGTATATATACTTACAGTAGTCAACATTTAAAGTGGATCAAAAAGGTTTCTCAAAGTTGTCCTCCTAAGACAAGAACACATTTTGATTTTAGGACGACTTTAATGAAAGGTTTTGATCCACTTCAAATGTTGACTACAGTATGTATATATATATATTTAACATAAAATTATATATTAAATATATATGTTTGATATATAATACTATATGCATAGTTTATATATATATATTTTCATCATGATAAGAATTTAGGATTAAAATGTGCATAATTAGCATGAAAATGAGTTCAAAAAGTATTGATGGGACATAAATATGCTTCCTTTTTGTGTAAAACTTTTATTTTTTCTTTTTTTTATTTAGGAGTGAAGTTTGACCTGGACATGTTTTTGAGAGATTCTTAGGTTTCTTTTGTTGACTTGTGTTGGTTTGATCTGCTGTTTGTGTATCAGAGGAGTGCTGATTATAAGTTCTGAATGTTGTTTTTGAGTTGAATTGTATTATTTTGTTGAACACTGGAAGCATCAGCAGGAATCTGTGCTGATGGAGAAGCACTCTTCACAACAAACCCTTCTTACTCCTACATCATCAGACCGCATTTCACCCCAAAATCAGAGAAAAGACACGGAAAGCTTAACTTTCATAAAATTAGGCCAATTTTACATTTTGGGGTTTTTTTTGCAGTTTTTTTGCTATTTTTGTAGGACCATAAAGATTTTTGGTAACACTTTACAAGACTTCTACAGCATTTATTAATCTTAGTTAATGTTAATTTCAGCATTTACTCTAATCACATGTTGTGTTTGTTTAGAAAACCAACCATCAAACTAGTTCCCAGTAGTCAGGTTAGCAAGACCAGCTTAAACCAGCTGAGACCAGCAAACCACTTCAGGCTGGTTTAAGCAAGAGATGCTGGCTTCATCTTTAATGGAGATGGGCTGATGAGGAAGGATTCTGCTGTTGTGAGGTCAGAATAACTGGAGCTCGTCATGGACTCGTGATTCTGATTATGAGCAGATGATTCGGGTTTTGAAAGAGGAAGACTTAATTTAAGGCAAGCTAATCATAAACCCGACAGTCAGATCAGAGCGGTGCGTTTCATATCCTGTTTTTATTCAACAGCTGACAAACTGAACAGAACCAGAGTGTTTTATAGCTGCTGAGCTTCATGTGTTTCCCATGTTTGTTTGCTGCATTTGGCTCATTTTAATTTCTATTAAAACATTTGATGATTGAGGACTTTTGGATTATTTATGAACTTTACAACTTGACCAAAGAACTTGTTTACATCCTTGATCATTTAAAAAAAAAAAACATATCAGTGTTATTTTAGTATCGTTGAGATGCTACTATAGATTTTTAATACTTTAAATATTATATATTATATTTGTAAAATATTTTAATATTTTCTGTTTTGATTTTAAGTTAGTTTATTTATATTTTAATATTTTCTGTTTTAATTTGAGGTAAAAAAAAAATTAGTAATTTTGTTTTTTTTTTTGTTTTTTTTTAATCATTTTCTATTTCTATTTTGGTTATTTTAGCAAATCGAGTTAAATTAAATGAGAAATGATGCCTTGGCAACTAGGTAATGATTTTTTTATTTTATTTAAAGTTTAATTTATTTCAAGTAGCAAATGTTTTTATGCTTTTTAGGGATGTCACAATTCTCAATATAATATCGAACCGTTCGGTACAACATCCATGGTTCAATACGCGCTCGTGAATTGCGGTTTTGCATATAAATAATATCCATGTTTACTTCTCTCAGAATTGGCTGTGTGTGAGGAAACACTCTTTTAATGTGCATTTGAAAAAGCAAAACACTGAGCAGCTTCCCTTGTAATAACGAACCTTTTAAACAAGTTCTTATCACAGAATGAGGCAGGAAATATATTCTATACTGTAATAAAGGCTATATCCATTAGAAATGGCTTACAAATATACTTAATCGTTATGAAAATAGCCGAGATGTCTTGAAGAACACAGATAAACCATATACCGTTGCAGGTGAGGGTTTATTGTCCTTACATTTCATCATTCAAAACGTTTAACGTTATATCTTCTGTTTATTCAGTCGTGATGCCTTTATCTATATTAGGGATTTCCTGGAACATCAGCATCAGTTCTATTACTTCTGTGATGCATACGTGGATTTTCATGAATGAAACACACATTGCATGTTTATAGCGCTCGATAATGGCCAATCCATCCTATTTTGGGTTAAAAATCAGAAAAATAATACCTCGCTCAAAAGAAACGTTAAACAGACATATAATAATCTACCCCTTTTCCAGTGTGCAGAGGTTTACAGGAGATTTTTATTGTTAATTTGATGCAAAAAAACACTGATGTGCCAATCTATCAGAACCGCACTGAAAACCGAGGTATGTATTGAACCGTGGACTAACTGCATCCCTAAAGCTTTTATATTTATAGTTCACTATAATAACTCTGTCACATATTCATATTGCATATCATATGAAAGTAATAAGCCATTAGAGGCTTTAATCTAATACAGCACAGTTTAGACAGACATCAGTACATATTCTACTCCACTGGTGCATTAGGATGTGAAGGGGGTTTGTTCCTCTAGTCTTCGGTGGACTCTGACTCATCATCTGGAGGAGGATGCTGGTCTCTGAACTCTCTCCGAGCCTGTTTGTTGGACTCCAGCAGCTCGTGCAGTTTTCCGTTCAGAGCCTCGTTTCTCTCCTCGATGTCGTCCAGACAGGAGTTGATCTGGTCCAGCATGGAGTCGATCGCTGCGTATTCTGAGGAAACAGCAGCCACACCACGTTTACTACTGACTCTTATTCTTACAAACCACTCTTCTACCTAATATGATTCAGATATTCATTCTGAATGACTTCCAATAGTTTTTATATCATTGCATATGTATATGTTATACAATATTATATTAGTATTATTTTTTATTATTTTCACATTATAATACAATTAAATTTTATACAGACACATCATTTGGAATGAATAATAAAAAATCAAAATGTAATAAAATGATGAAATAACTGTAAAATTATATAATAATATAAGGAACACACACACACACATATATATATATATATATATATATATATAAGTATCAATAAATATGGATAAAAAATAATATTAAGTAATTAAGTCAATTAATAAATATAATGAATAATACAATAAAAATGTAGTAAAATCTATATAAAAATTATAATTCATATATTAATTATAATTATTCATAAATAATAATTTCTATTATATTTGATCATTGTTAATAAACATTAAAATATTTTATAAATACAAATATATTTTTATATAATTAGTAAATAAACATTTGTACTGAATTTCATTTGTATTATTAATTACAATCAAATTGTATTAATCTGAGGAGTGACTCATAAGAATGTAATAAAATATATAATTGGAAGATGTGTGTTTATGTGTATATATATATATATATATATTGCATTAGTCAGAAACATAACGCATATTACAGTAATGAGACGATAACACATAACGCATATTACAGTAATGAGACGATAACGCATATTACAGTAATGAGACGATAACACATAACGTATATTACAGTAATGAGACGATATTACATATTACAGTAATGAGACGATAACACATAACGCATATTACAGTAATGAGACGATATTACATATTACAGTAATGAGACGATAACAAATAACGCATATTACAGTAATGAGACGATATTACATATTACAGTAATGAGACGATAACACATAACGCATATTACAGTAATGAGACGATAACACATAACGCATATTACAGTAATGAGACGATAACGCATATTACAGTAATGAGACGATAACACATAACGTATATTACAGTAATGAGACGATAACACATAACGCATATTACAGTAATGAGACGATATTACATATTACAGTAATGAGACGATAACACATAACGCATATTACAGTAATGAGACGATAACACATAACGCATATTACAGTAATGAGACGATAACGCATATTACAGTAATGAGACAATATTACATATTACAGTAATGAGACGATAACGCATATTACAGTAATGAGACGATAACACATAACGCATATTACAGTAATGAGACGATAACACAACGCATATTACAGTAATGAGACAATATTACATATTACAGTAATGAGACGATAACGCATATTACAGTAATGAGACGATAACACATAACGCATATTACAGTAATGAGACGATAACGCATATTACAGTAATGAGACGATAACACATAACGCATATTACAGTAATGAGACGATATTACATATTACAGTAATGAGACGATAACACATAACGCATATTACAGTAATGAGACGATAACGCATATTACAGTAATGAGACGATAACGCATATTACAGTAATGAGACGATATTACATATTACAGTAATGAGACGATAACACATAACGCATATTACAGTAATGAGACGATAACACATAACGCATATTACAGTATTGAGACGATAACACATAACGCATATTACAGTAATGAGACGATATTACATATTACAGTAATGAGACGATAACGCATATTACAGTAATGACACGATATTACATATTACAGTAATGAGACGATAACGCATATTACAGTAATGAGACGATAACACATAACACATATTACAGTATTGAGACGATAACACAACGCATATTACAGTAATGAGACGATATTACATATTACAGTAATGAGACGATAACACATATTACAGTAATGAGACGATATTACAGTAATGAGACGATAACGCATATTACAGTAATGATAACACATATTACAGTAATGAGACGATAACGCATATTACAGTAATGAGACGATAACGCATATTACAGTAATGAGACGATAACGCATATTACAGTAATGAGACGATAACACATATTACAGCAATGAGACGATAACACATAACGCATATTACAGTAATGAGACGATAACATATATTACAGTAATGAGACAATAACACATAACGCATATTACAGTAATGAGACGATAACGCATATTACAGTAATGAGACGATAACACATATTACAGTAATGAGACGATAACACATAACGCATATTACAGTAATGAGACGATAACACATAACGCATATTACAGTAATGAGACGATAACACATATTACAGTAATGAGACGATAACACATAACGCATATTACAGTAATGAGACGATAACACATAACGCATATTACAGTAATGAGACGATAACACATACCGCATATTACAGTAATGAGACGATAACGCATATTACAGTAATGAGACGATAACATATATTACAGTAATGAGACGATAACACATAACGCATATTACAGTAATGAGACGATAACGCATATTACAGTAATGAGACGATAACGCATATTACAGTAATGAGACGATAACACATATTACAGTAATGAGACGATAACGCATATTACAGTAATGAGACGATAACACATATTACAGTAATGAGACGATAACACATATTACAGTAATGAGACGATAACGCATATTACAGTAATGAGATGAGATGATTGCATTAATACCTTCTTCATTGAATTCATCTTCATCCTCCATGAGTCCATCATCAACTGAAACATCAGGATCTCCGTTTGGTCCAGACATGTTTAAAACAGTCTTTATAAATAAGAATCGAATTATAAATATATATATATATATATATAATATACTGTCTATATAAACATGTTTAATAAAATTGCCGAACGTGAAAGAGACAAACAGCTCAGTATCAGCTGACTGCCACGAGCGTCCTGTAACGCGCCTCATCAGAAATATAAACCCCCTGCTGTCTCAGCTCCAAATATTTCATTAGTCTAAATACTGATTATATTAGAGCCAATATATCAATATTGAGACGACTTTAAAATCTCTTATGACTTCGCTGCTTTAAAAAACGACCGTTTCTGGCATTTCGCTGGACAGTCTCTGGTCCTAAGTCAGGGTCGTGTTTATATGACGTCGCGCTACGCAGCATGTGCACCAAAACAGAAGCGTTTATCCTCTTAGTTTGAGGTTTACTGTGTTTTTTCCAGAGTTGTTGTGCTAATAATTACAATAACAGGTTTTCTCCATATAGACTTAGTTCGTTAATATTTATTTTTTGCTGTTATGGAGGATTTACCGGAAGATTTGAGATCGTTTCTACAGAAGAATCCATGCTTTCAGCTCACAGACTCGAAGAAGGTCAGAGTTATGTCAGCTGTTCTGATGATCAATATGAAGAGGTGAAGGCGTGTGTTTGCTCGTGTCAGATGATGTTGAGAGTTTGTGTGTTTCTGTCGCTGTTTGTCAGATCCGCTGCTCTCTGAACGAGCACGAGTTTCCCTGCAGCCTCCCCGAGCTACAGCGCTTCACCGCGGGGAACAAATACAAGAAACTCCGCGCTCAGGACGAGTTCCACTACAGTCAGTACGAGCCGCACATAGTCAGCAGCACTAAACAGCCGTGAGTACACTACACTATACCACACTATACTACACTGCACTATAGTACTGTACAGTACACTATACTACAGTCAGTACGAGCCGCACATAGTCAGCAGCACTAAACAGCCGTGAGTACACTACACTATACCACACTATACTACACTACACTACACTGCACTATAGTACTGTACAGTACACTACACTACACTACACTGCACTACACTGCACTACACTACACTGCACTGCACTACACTACACTACACTACACTACACTGCACTATAGTACTGTACAGTACACTGCACTACACTACACTACACTACACTGCACTACACTGCACTATAGTACTGTACAGTACACTGCACTACACTACACTGCACTGCACTACACTACACTACACTACACTGCACTATAGTACTGTACAGTACACTGCACTACACTACACTGCACTGCACTACACTACACTACACTACACTACACTACACTGCACTATAGTACTGTACAGTACACTGCACTACACTACACTACACTACACTGCACTATAGTACTGTACTATACTACAGTCAGTACGAGCCGCACATAGTCAGCAGCACTAAACAGCCGTGAGTACACTACACTATACCACACTATACTACACTACACTACACTGCACTATAGTACTGTACAGTACACTACACTACACTACACTGCACTACACTGCACTACACTACACTGCACTGCACTACACTGCACTACACTACACTACACTACACTGCACTATAGTACTGTACAGTACACTGCACTACACTACACTACACTATACTACACTGCACTATAGTACTGTACAGTACACTATACTACAGTCAGTACGAGCCGCACATAGTCAGCAGCACTAAACAGCCGTGAGTACACTACATTATACCACACTATACTACACTGCACTATAGTACTGTACAGTACACTATACTACAGTCAGTACGAGCCGCACATAGTCAGCAGCACTAAACAGCCGTGAGTACACTACATTATACCACACTATACTACACTGCACTATAGTACTGTACAGTACACTATACTACAGTCAGTACGAGCCGCACATAGTCAGCAGCACTAAACAGCCGTGAGTACACTACATTATACCACACTATACTACACTGCACTATAGTACTGTACAGTACACTATACTACAGTCAGTACGAGCCGCACATAGTCAGCAGCACTAAACAGCCGTGAGTACACTACACTATACCACACTATACTACACTGCACTATAGTACTGTACAGTACACTATACTACACTGCACTATAGTACTACACTACACTATACTATACTACACTGCACTAGAGTACTGTACAGTACACTATACTACACTGCACTATAGTACTACACTACACTATACTATACTACACTGCACTAGAGTACTGTACAGTACACTATACTACATGACAGTACACTGCACTATACTACACTACACTGCACTATCATAGTAATGAAGAAAGTAATTCAGAAAACATCTTAAGGTACAAAATTTTTAGGAGTAACACATTATTTTTATTAATATTTGTGTGTGTGTAATATATATTTATAGATAGATATAATATTTTATGGTTTTATGTTTTTAGGTTTTTTTTGTCCATGTAATTTTTTTTAATTCATTTTAATTGAAGCTTTAGGTATTTTAGTACTGTTTTAAAGCAATGTTAAACTAAATGAAAATGAGAAATGTTGCCTTGGAAACTAGTTGAAATAAAATAAATGTAACATTAATTTTTTTTAATTTAATTTTATTTCATGTCCATGGTTTTTGTTTTAGTTGATTTTAATAACCCTGATCACAACATGATCACTGCAATACTGACACTGTTTAAACGGCGCATATATTCTGTTCCCATAATGTACATAAACTTGCATTAATATAAGTAGTAATAAGTAATATAAATATTTTCTAGGTACTTTACCAAATTTCAGCCTCCTAGCTCATAATTTTTATTTTTTTAATTCAGTTTTTAGTCATTTTCTTATGTGCTTTTGTCATTGATTTGCATTTCTTCTTTTTTTTTTTAAATATTATTGTTTGTGTTATCTTTATTCTTAGTTTTAGTTGATTTCCAGTTATCAATTTTAATGCTCATTTCAGTTAGTTATTAAGGTTGAAGATGTCACAGCAGTGTGTTGAGGCATTGGTTTCCGTTTGTACTGTTTTTTGTATTTTACATTTGTGTTTTGATGTTGTTGTTTTCTTTTATGAGGAATAATTTAATTATTGAACAGCGCTTGGTCAATGCTCTGTTGTTTTAATAGTGCGTTATAAATAAACTGATTTAGGTGTCATTTCTTTTCAGTCTTGGTTTATTTCCAGTTATCGATTTTAATGCTTTTCTCAGTTAGTTAGCAAGACGACATTTCTAGTTTTTCATCTACTGTTTATATTTGATTTTATTTCAGCTTTATTTCAATGAACAAAAATGTTTTAATAGTTCTAGTTCCAGATAATAACTCCAGCACAGTAAGACCAGGAACATGCATTAATAAAGTGAATGAGTTTTGATTTCATATTCATATATTTGCTTTGTTTTTCCTCAGAGATCGTCTCTTCTGCAAGCTCACATTACGTCACATCAACCGTGTGCCGCAGCATGTTGTGCGTCACGTCAGCGGCAGACGCTACAGGAGGGCTCTGGAGCAGTGTAAGTCACAGCCCTGTTTCTTTGACCATCACAGCTCTGCATGAGGTTACTGAGCGCTTGTGTTGTTGTGGTCAGACGAGGAGTGTGTCCGGCAGGGGGTGGAGTTCATTCCTGTGCAGCTCAAGCAGAAGAAGAGACCCAAAGAGGCCGCAGGAAGTGAGGATCGGGCCACAGGAAGTGAGCGGCGAGGCAGCAGGAAGCAGGACAGCGGCGTCTGGACCCTGAGCTCGAGCGAGGACAGCGACTCCTCGGACAGCATGTCCGATCTTTACCCATGTCAGTGCTGCTCTTCGTTCATAGTGCTGTCAAACGATTAATCATCCAAAATAAAAGTTTTTGTTTGCATAATATGTGACCCTCGAGCACAAAACCAGTCATAAGGGTCAATTTTTTAAATTGAGATTTATACAAAGCTGAATAAATGATCTTTCCATTGATGTATGGTTTGTTATGATAGGACAATATTTGGCTGAGATACAACTATTGTCCAATAGATGTTCCAAAAACTGCATGTTGTGTTTACTTGTTATCTTTAAATTTGATTGATCTGAAACATTAAAGTGTGACAAACATGCAAAAAAATTAAAAATCAGGAAGAGCCAACACTTTTTCACACCGCTGTGTATATTTATGTATATATAAATATGAATACACACACATGCTTGCATATAATTAAGAAAAATTTTATGTTTACATATGAAATGTATGTATAATATAAATTATATACATGTAAATATTTTCAAAATATATACTGTATAGTATATTTATATATACACAGTACACACACACATATTATGTAAACTAAAACTTTTATTTTGGATGTGATTAATCGTTTGACCGCACTAATCGCTAACGTCAGCCGTGTATCTCTGCAGCGTCGGTGTTCACCGTGAAGAAGCCGGACGATGAGCAGAACGCCAGTGATGCTGAGGAAGATGATTTTCAGACCGATGATGATGTGTCTGAAATGGAAGTAGAAAACCAGATGCAGAAACGCAAAAAGGTGAGTGTGACTGAATCACGTTTGCTGTGATAATGAAAGTTAAAAGACAGTTTAATCATTAAAAATGTGCATCGATATTTGATTTACTTGCAGTTAATTCACAGTGTCGCATATCAGTGTTATTATAATTGACTAAAATATTAACAAAATTTACTTAAAATTTAAAAAAAAACTTATTTCAGCTACTTGCCAAAACAACATCTCATTTTAGTTTAACGTGATGTGCTAAAATAACTAAAAACTAAAATAGAAATTAATAAAAACAAAATATACATATCAAAAAGGCTAATAAATTAAACTAAATAATTTATTCAAATTAAGTGAAAACTGAAAAATATAAAAGCTAATGTCGAATATTAGCAGAAACTACAGTCGTATCTCAATTATACTAAAATAACGCTCCTGTTACTGATGTAACCTCGGTTCCCTGAGATAAAGGGATGAGCATTGCGTTGAACACACATGGAAAAAACTCCTGCTTTACTCTGTACTGAAGCCTGATTTGTTCAGGTTTGTGTAGCTGCACAAACCAATGGTGTTTTAACCCACCAGAAAGGACCACTATATAAGTCAGCTCAGAGCGCCATTTCATCAGAATCATTTGACTGAAACGACACTCATCGATTCGCGTGCAGCTTATAGCATGGCAAGTGACGCAACGCTCGCTCCAGAACCACAAATATGACCAGCTTCTCCCAAAGGGGGAAGAATGGCAATTAAACAGAAAGAATCCGTGTCTGCAGGGCAGGGACGTCCAAATTGTAACATCTGGCAAATGTGGACTGTGACAAACAGCCGGCAAATATCACTAATAGAAATCCCGCTGGACCACGTCCAGGAGGAGGCCATTCCTCTTGTGGAGTGGGCCCTCACACATATGGGGCATTGTGAGCCTTCTGAAGTGTAAGCCAAGGCTATTGTATCCACTATCCAGCGGTTAATATTGCAAACCACACTTCATCTGTAGCCAAGCTTACCTGTGGAGGTCTTGGCAGCCTGTTCGAAAGACTTAACCAATTAGATATCTACAAATTTCTTGTACCTTAATGAATCGAAAACTGAGATGATTGTGTTTGGTCCAGCATCCTCCTCAGTCACTTTAAAAGCAAAGTTCTCTCAATTTAAGTGATCTTAAACCACATGTTAAAAATTTAAGTCACCCTAAAATGAATAAGCAAGTTAATTAAATTGTTAGGTCTTGCTGTTTCCATCTTCGTCAAATCTCAAGAATCAAGTCATTTCTTAATTTTATGCACACAAAAAAGATTATTCGTGCTTTAGTCCAGCAGTGATAAAATTATTGTAATTGACTTAATCTCGGTCTTCTGTCCTTTGACGTTTGCAGGTAGTACAGAACTCTGCTGTGAGGTTATTGGCGCGCACGTAAGCGGGAGCACATTACGCCAGTACTTGTCTCCCTTCAGTAGCTGCCTGTAAGATATATAGGATTGATTTTAAAGTACTTATATTTGTTTATCAGTCTATTCATAAGTATGCTCCTACATACCTTTCTGACCTTATTTCAATTCATCAGCCCTCCAGATCGCTTGGGTCAGTGAATCACATTCGACTAAAGGTGCCGAGATCTAGACTTAAACATAGTTCCGGTTCCAATCTTTGGAAGAGCTTACCACAATACATTAGATCCGCACCCACTTTGTCCATTTTCAAGCATAAACTTAAAGACTACATTTTCTCTCCTGCTTTTAAATAATGTGTATATACCCTTCTTTTAACTGTGTTTAAGGGTTATATTGTTTTCTTTTTGTTGGTATTTAGTTTTATCTTTGAATTGTAAAGAACCTGTAATTATATGGTGCTATATAAATAAAAGACTAAGACTATAAATGAACTTGCCTTGCCTAAATGAACTGCATGCGGTGAGAAATCTTGTGACGTTTTTAGGCTTTAATGTGTAACTTCCCTCTTGTTTTTCAGGTTCAGTCTGTTGGGTTTACTAAGAAGTTTAAGAAGAGCAAGAAGAAGGGTTTTAAACATGTTGGCAAAGTCAATGGAAAATAATAAAGTTTGTAACTCATGGAAACTGTTTTCACTGTCGTCGTTTCTGGATCTGAATAAAGGTATTTTCATACGTAAAGAAGCCTGTGAGTGTGTTTGACAGCACTCTTAACAGATTTACATCATAGCAGTCTTATTGTACTAACATTGAGATACTAGTTTTATTAATCGTGCACATTTGTTGTGTTGTTGTTGTTAGGTTTAGTAATTTTGTAGTGTTTGTCATTTTTAGTTGTTTTAAATTTTATATGCGATTCAAATACATAAATCTTACATTTAGATCTAAATATTTTTGAGAGTAATGTTAGTTAACACAAAGCCAAACGGTTTATAGTTCGTACGTTAACTTGAGTTCCTTTAATAATGTTAGCAGATGTAACTTCTGAATGAATGTATTAAGTGTTGAAACTAACGTTAGAAGTATTGATCATAGTTAACTGATATCGACTAATGTGCTGAACTAATAATCATAAAGTGTTGCCATTATAATCTATAGAGTCAGAACTGTGATGCTGTCCTGGATGCCTGAATCTCTTGCAGAACATGTTTCGCTGCCATTAAGAACAAAATCTGAGCAGAAACTAGTTTTCTAGAATCTGCGTATATTAATATAAACTAATTTATGGGGAAATATGTGTGCTGTTCGCTTTGGCCAAAGTTTGTGTAATTTGTTCATTCTAGCAACATGCAATATTTGTACTTCCCTTTCCTGTTCCTTGAATAAAATAGGATCTCATGTTGTGTCAATCATTTGCCTCGCAAACCTCCGTCCTTCATAAAAAAAATACAATTCGGCTCAGGTTCGATTTTCTATGTTTTCGCATCCGTAGCAAGCATTTTGAGAGGAAAGGATGACAAATACGGAAAAACGCATACAAACAGAGTCAGTGTGCAAGGACCTTTAGAATGAAAAGCTTTATAATATTGCCTATATATTAGTCTTCTGTATGGATGCTATTTGCAACCTGGGGACCTGTTTCATAAAACAAGTTTACCAAACAAGCCAGGCTTATTGCAGTTAGTCTGACTTATTTTGAACCAAATAAACTGACAACAAGTCAAACTAACTGCAATAAACCTGGTTTATTTGTGACCCTGGAGCACAAAACCAGTCATAATGGTCCATTTTTCATCATAAGAAGCTGAATAAATAATCTTTACATTGATGTATGGTTTGTTAGGATAAGGACTTAAGACTGGTTTTGTGTCTTGTTTTATGACTCGTCTCTTTTTCCTGTGTCTTTTCCACTGAATCTTAATGAGGGCGCACTAATATTTCATACTTCAGGATTTGAACTGGATGTGTGTGTGTGTGTGTGTGTGTGTGTGTGTTACAGCTTAATTGATCCTGTGTGCTGCTGTTTCAGGGAGGACAGACAATCTACATGATCCTGTCTCATGATTCTCTGTTTTCTAGTTTTTACTTGTGTGTTTGTGTATTGTATGTATAAAAATATGCTTGTTTTATATATATAAGAATTCAATATTTGCATTTTATGTTTTGTTTTTTAATAATAATGTAATTTAATATTAATAACATGATAAATAAGTAATAACTATTATGAATTGTATGTATAATTATAATAAATATTAATATAATTACAATACCAGTTATAATAATACAATTAGTAGTAGTATGTATGCATGTGTCATTATTTAATTCTTGTAATAAATGTAATTTATTAATTAAAAATACTGTTTATTTAATAAAAATGATATGATCAATAATATTCAGAATATTATTAATTATATGTATAATACATACATATAATAGTATTATATTAATGTAGCCTAATAATAAATAATTTTGAATATAATCATATAATTATTATAAATTATATAATTTATAATAATAATTGTTAAAATAACATAAAATGTAATTTATTTAACAAGAATATTATTAATATTAATCTAGGCGGATTTTATGTAATAATCGTATTATTATTTTGTATAATAATAATAATTGATATTATTATACATACAATTAATTTATAATGTGCTTGTTTTAATGAAACGTGCATATCACACGTATACTAAAAATAATTATTTTGTCGAAAAAGTCTTGAAGATGATTTGACTGTTCCGCTGTGCGTGCGCGTGCGGGGTAGGCCGCTGTGCGCGCGCTCGTGGAGAGGAGTTTTTTTGGTAGCTGCGCCGTGCATTGTGGGACGGCAGCGGTGGAGGCCTAGGCAGATAGCAGCAGTTGTGAGTGTTTGACAGACACACGCGTGTTTACATTAGTATTGGGCTGATTATCTCCGCGCTGATCGGTGAGTGATGGCGCGCGAGGATCTGATGAGCTCAGCGGAGGACGCGGCGGATCAGGTGCGCCAACCAAACAGCGGCTTTCACGTGCATTTAACTGTGCATGACATTCATCTGCATATGCATGAGAAATATATCGCATTATGCTTCGTTAAAGCAGTCGGTGCGTGTTTGTGTGCATTAGTCACTCACATATCCCTGTATAATAAGACTTTCCTGTATATTCTTACTGGGAATTTACATTACTCGCGTTTGAAAATGAAATGCATGTTCATGCATTGAATATAGAGACAGATACTGGTTGCCAGATGATGTTAGAACATATTCCAAGAGGAGGTAACTGCGATACAAAATGCACATTGTCATGCTTTCTATTAAATGAGAAGCTGAACCTGCTCTGAAAGTTTAATACTGTTCTCTTTAAACTAAGAAATCAGTTCTTAACATGCTTAAAGAACAGTTACTGCTGGCACTTTCCTGTACTACTGTATTTCATTGCCTGCTTTACTCACTTTAGCGAGTGTTTAATCAGAGTATGGCACTGAATGGCTTGAGAAATGCCTGCAGATGATTGCTCAAGCACACAAGCTCAGATAATAATGACCTTTCAAACACGTGCACTGGCTCGGTTTCTTGCTTTATAAATCCTCATGTGTTTGCAGCAGTATTAGTGGAGGTTTTTATGTTTTGCATGTTTTGCTCGGGTCATGTGTGTGATTACCAGCATATGTTCTGATGGTTTGTAACTTAAACCCTCTAAAAGTGGAGAAGTGTTGGGGTTACTGGGTGAAGCCAAATGCAGAATGAATATGAATTACTGATGCTGCTTAATCTTAAACGTATATGTTTGAGCGCAGCTGTTTGGTTTTATTAGTGCTTCAGAATCTGACACAAGTCTGTACCTGCAGGATGATTCTTCTGTTATAATTTATAATCCTACATACTAGTAATGTTTTAAACAAAGCCAATGATAAAGTTTTTTTTTTTTATTGCTAGTCGAATAATAATCAATAAGCACTTATCATGATTGTTATATAATCACAAATATACAATAAATATAGAAAAAAAGAAGTGATAAAGTGATAAAACATTGTATGTTGTTGCATATTTAATTTATCTGGTGTCTTAAATATTTGGGGTTTTTTTGTAAAAATGTCAGACCGTTATCAGTTCTGTCAAATAATAAGTCAAGAAAGAGATGTACTGCAGCAAATTGCAGCTGTTTTTATCCTCTGTGGGTTTTTTTGTTACTTTGGAAATGGAAGGTGAAGTGCAATGCATTATGGGATGCAGTGTGTGTGCTCACTACATACTGCAGAAATAGTACGAGTAGTATGGAATTAGTATTATTTTACTATCATTGAGATACTGTTTTAGTTTTATAAATATTTATAAAATAATTAAAAAAATAGGTGTGTTAAGGTTTTAGTCATTCATATATATATATATATATATATAATTTATTTATTTTCAGATAGTTGCCAAGGTAACATTTTGTAATTTAGGTGAGTTGATTTTTAGTTGATACTAAAAACTGAAACTTAAACAAAGCAATATTACTAAAACTTTAACTAAAATTAAAATAAAATGAAAATATAGAAAAATCCAAAATATGAATTTTTTTATATTTTTTTATATAATTATTAATTAAAGACTGTAGTATCTCAATAATGCTAAAGTAACACTGGCCTGTATAGTTTCTATACTAACTAATGAGTTCCTTAAACTAAAGGAAATTGAGAAATGTTATATATAAAATATATTGCGATGCTCTGCTGTAGTCCTGTTTGTCCTGTTGTTTATTGAGTTCTTCACTAATAAGCAGCACATAATCTCTCGTAACTGAGCTCTGATTGGCTGTCAGGTCAGTCACACTTGCTAATCTGCTCAGTGATTGGCTGCTTTTGAGAGCTGATGTGGTCTGCTTATATCTGCTGCTATTTTGGCTCCTCGAGCTTCACTCACAGAGCTCGTGTTTCACAACACCAGACGCTTCAAATCATACCGTTACAAAATGATGCAATTTCAAGGCAGAATCACCAAGATCTCTTCAGAGTCTGTAGTTCCTCAGATGTTGTGTTTTAATAAATGTGACCCTGGAGCACAAAACTAGTCATAAGGGTCATTTTTTTTAATTGGGATTTATACATCATCTGAAGCTGAATAAATAATCTTTCCATTGATGTATGGTTTGTTATGATCGGACAATATTTGTCTGAGATACAACTATTTGAAAATCTGGAATCTGAGGGAGCAAAAAAATCTAAATATTGAGAAAATCTCCTTTAAAGTTGTTCAAATGAAGTTCTTAGCAATGCATATTACTAATCAAAAATTAAGTTTTGATATATTTACATTTAAATTTGTTTTTGTTTATTTATTCATTTTTAGACTGTTTTAAAAAATGGTTTAAATTAAAATGTAATGGTTAAAAATGATTAAAATGAAAAATAGTCATTTTGTAATTCATGTTTTTGTTGCTTATTTAAACAATATTTATTTATAATTCAGAATATTTATTATATTTAAGAGTATTTATAATATTTCAGAATATTTATATATTTCAATTAAAGCAATTAACACAAGATGCCACAGGTGAATAAAGAAAAAAAACTAATATATAGATTATGCATATAATTATTTTTATTTATTTATTTTTTTGTTTTATTTTACTTCACCTGTGGCATCTTGCTTTAATTGTTGTGCTGTGACTAAATGCTCAGTATGGTGGCTGTTTTAATTTGTAGTAGGATTATTACAGGATTTAGTGTTTTGTGTGTGTTGGTCATCACCTGCTGGACGATAGACAGGTGAAGTGTGTGTCCAGGTGAATATGAGATCATCAGGCGGTCAGTGTTTGTCTGGTGAGTGTCAGATGTGCGGCTGATGGATGTAACCTGATGTTTGTGTCTCTTGTGTTTGCAGTTCCTGCGGGTCACGAAGCAGTATCTGCCTCACGTCGCTCACCTGTGTCTCATCAGCACCTTCCTGGAGGACGGCATCCGCATGTGGTTCCAGTGGAGCGAGCAGAGAGACTACATCCAGGCCACCTGGAGCTGCGGATACTTCCTCGCCAGCAGCTTCGTACTGATCAACCTGATCGGACAGATCGGTGAGAGAGAGACACACACACACACACACACACACACACAGTGCGGTTCTGATAGCTTGGCACATCAAAGTGTTAATTTGCAACAAATTAACAATAAAAAGCTCCTGTAAACCTCTGCACACTGGTAAAAGCGTAGATTATTATGTGTTTGCTTAACATTTCTTTTGAGAGAGGTATTATTTGTCCAATTTTTAACCCAAAATAGTAGGGGTGCGACAATAAATCGATTTGTGAATCGATTCTGGGATTTTCCAAATGCATGGTGACTTTCTCTGGAATCGATTCTGAGCTTAGTTTTTAACAGCAGATGACGCGCTAGGCTAGTTTAAGCGCACACTGAAATGCTCATGAAGAAGAGCCCTAAAGAGCACTTGTCAAGTCAATGACGGGAAATAGTTTGTCGAAATAGTGTCATTCTCCTCTGGCCAGACAAAATCAGCAGTTTAAATCTAGACTAAAGCAGAGTCAGATTGTGCAAAGGACTCATCTGGTTCCTGTGGTCTTGTCCCGATGGCCGTCTTGGAGACAGGGTCTTCACTGGGGATCAGTCTCTGGGGCTCATCTAGGTGTCCTGGCTGTAGAGGTCATCTCTAGGTGCTGATCCACCATCTGATCTGGATACAGTCTGGATCTGGGTGGCTACGGTGACCTCGGAATAAGAAAGAAACAGACTAATATTAGCGTAGATGCCATTCTTCTTACGATGTAACAAGTACATCAGGTGTTTTGGGAAGTGTTCCCGGTTCTGGTTGACCTAATTAATGGAGCCTAACAATCCTTTAACGGATCTGAATGATAGAAATGTGATAGTGTATTATGTGTAAGCCAGGTTAAAGAGATGTGTCTGTAATCTAGATTTAAACTGACAGAGTGTGTCTGTTGCAACAGGTAAAAAATAGCATCATTGAGGGAAAAAAAAAAACATTATATTTCTGTGTTCTGTTCACGGCAGTGTTATTTTATTATTATTGATATACCTTATATACTATAGTTTTTGTTAATATTTTGAATTTTATTTTATATTTCCCCTTTTTCATTTAATTTTGTTTTTTATTCATTTTGTATTGTTTTTAACGTTTATATAGTTCTTAGAATTGAATTTATTTATTAGTTTTTAGTTTTAGTATTTGAAGTTCAATTAAACAAAAATGAGAAATATAGCTGAAATATTACGTTTTTAAAATTTTATTTCAGTTAATATTCATTTCAAGTAACACATGCTTTTATAGGCAAGGCAAGTTTATTTATATAGTACATTTTAATATGGTTTAAGTTTTTGTAAACTATAGCAATTCTGGAGATTCAGTGGGATCTCAAGTTTTTCAATCAAGAGCAAAAATGGGTTTGAAAACCTTATTTCACTGGTTTGGACTCATGTCATCGAGAATTCGATATGTATAATCACAAATAACAATTAACCCTCAACTTGAGAAGCAGCAGCAGTCGTCCAGAAAAAGGTACTCCTCTCAGAAAACATACAAAAAGATAATTTTAGATATTTAATTACTATTTGGAGCATTGGGATTGTTAGAAGAGGGCTTAATTAACTCATTTTTGTTAAAACCTCAAATTCGACCAAAACTGACCATTTTCACTTCTTTTGCCTGTAGTTCAGAATTAGTCCGTGTGCATTCCGACTCATTTCGCCAGCACGACTCACAAAAGTGACCACAAAACCAGTCATAAGGGTCAATTTTTCGAAATTGAGATTTATACATCATCTGAAAGTTGAATAAATAAGCTTTCCATTTATGTATGTATATATTTGTTATGATAGGACAGTATTTGGCCGAGATGCAACTATTTGAAAATCTGGAATCTGAGGGAGCAAAAAAATCTAAATATTGAGAAAATCATCTTTAAAGTTGTTCAAATGAAGTTCTTAGCAATGCATATTACTAATCAATAATTAAGTTTTGAGATATTTACGGTAGGAAATTTACTAAATATCTTCATGGAACATGATCTTAATATCCTAATGATTTCTGGCATAAAAGAGAAATGTATAATTCTGATCCATACAATGTATTGTTGTCTATTGCTACAAATATACCTGTGTTACTCATGACTGCTTTTGTGCTCCAGGGTCACATGTGACTGTACTGTGGAGCTGATGTCATGATGTCTCGTCCGCAGGTGGATGTGTTCTGGTGCTCAGCAGAAACCTGGTTCAGTACGCTTGCTTTGGTCTGTTTGGCATCATTGCGCTGCAGGTGAGTGAGCAGCTCAGGTGCGTCTGTGCTTCTGTGTAATTGTCTGTCGTTTGGAGTCTGAAGCGTGCAGCACGTGTTCATCAGCGCATCTCTGTGTTTCAGACAGTCGCCTACCGTATTCTGTGGGACCTCAAGTTTCTCATGAGGTGAGTTCAGATGAATAAACACCGTTCACACTGGAGCTGAATGCGGAGTCACTCCTGTTTCTCTGCTGAAACCAGTGCGAGTTTGGAATCTTTCAGAGACTGCAACATTTATTTTCAGTTGTTAACTTTTTTTTTTGTTATTTTTCAGCTTTTTGTCTTTTATTATTTTGGTAACACTTTACAATAAGGTGTGATTTGTTAACATTAGTTAAACAAACAATAATCAATACATTTATTACACTATTTATTCATCTTTGTTGATGTTAGTTTATTCATGTTAGTGCATTAACTAATGTTAACAAACACAGCTTGTGATTTTAATAATGCATTAGAGTAAATGCTGAAATTAACATGAACTAAGATTATAAATGCTGTAGAAATATTGTTCTTTCTTAGTTCATGTTTAATAATGAACCTTATTGTAAAGTGTTACCATTATTTTTATAGTTTTTATTCATTTTCTTGATTAGTTTTAGTTATTATTTAGAACTTCAAATTAAACTAAACAAATGATGTTCTGTTCATACTGGTGTTATTTTAGTATCAAGATACTGTTATAGTTGTTACTATTTTGATTTTATTTGTTTTCTGTTATTTGTTAAAATGTTGTTTTGTCATTTTTAATAGTTCTAAATATTGATGTTTTATTCACTTTTATTTATTATTTTTAGTTTATGCCGTTTTTTTTGTTATTAGTTTACTTTAGAACTTTAAATGAAATGAAAATAAGAAATGTTGGCTTGAGAACCAGTTGAAATAAAATCATTCACGATTTTATTTGTATATATGTGTGTGTGTGTATATATATATATATATATATATATATATTTGTATTTTTTGAAATTAATTGTATTTATTTATTTGTATGCATATGTTTGTATGTGTGTGTATGTATATGTACGTGTATATATACATTAGTCTTATTTAATATTTTTTATTGATTTCTTTATTTTATTTCATTTAACATTTACTTTATTTCAAGTAACGAATGTGTTTTTTTTTTTTTATAGTTTAAGTTTTAGTTAACGATAATTACTCTGGTTCACTTACAGTTGTTCATATTATAAAATGATTAGGAAGTGATGATCACTTAAAATGCATTTAATATGAAAATGAATGACTGATTGTTAATGCAATGTGTGACACAAGATGTGCTAGTAATTCCCAGTATTTCTATGGTTGCTAATATTACTGTGGTCTGTGTTTTCTGTGCAGAAACACTGCTGTTGTTATGATAAGAGTGCTGTGATTGGGTTTTTCCACTGTTTGATGATCTCTATTGTTGCATATTTACACTGAAAGTCATCAGATCTTCAACACACAAATGCATGCATAAAAGAGATTCCTCATGAACAAAAACACCAAAGCCATCAGATGCATCTTTCCTGTGTGATCTACTGTATGCCCAACCGCAGTCCAAAGACTGATTCAGTGTGCACAAACTCATAACTTGAGCGGGGAACGCTGTGTGTGCTGAGGATTGTGTGTGTTTGTGCAGGAATCTGGCTCTGGGTGGAGGGCTGCTGCTGCTGCTGGCCGAGTCTCGCTCTGAAGGGAAGAGCATGTTTGCCGGTGTGCCGTCGATGGGAGAGAGCTCTCCGAAGCAGTACATGCAGCTGGGCGGCCGCGTGCTTCTGGTGCTCATGTTCATGACGCTGCTGCACTTCGACTCCAGCTTCTTCTCTGTGAGTCTCCTCAAGAGTTTCAGCACACTGTGTGTCAAATCTGGCACCTTCAAATAAACCTTAAACATCTGGGTCCGGATTCACAAAACATCTTAAAGGGATAGTTCACCCAAAAAAGAAAATTCTGTCATTAATTACTCACCCTCGTTTCGTTCCAAACCCGTAATGGGCTTATCAGTCAAATAATTAAAACAATAGTATGTAGCCTTAATTTGGCACCTAATTTCACAGAATATTTTATATTTTCAGTATCAAAGAATCAGGACGTGCTTGATTGTTTATAACATTTATCATTTGTTTAATGCAACTATAATGCATGAGGTTATTAAGATATTATAAACTTTAACGTCATGATCTTCTGTAAATCTTCCGTGAAAAGCACTATATAAAAAAAAATTCTGAGAAAAAAGTCAGAAACCCAGAATTGCAAGAACAAATTATTGAATTGTGAGATGTAAACTCAATGCAATTCTGCCCTTTATTTCTCTGAATGAGTTTATCATTATCTTCTGTAAATCTGCTGTGAAAAGCACTAAATTAGAGTACTACTGGGCAATCTAGACATCTCTTGCTGCCGTTGTCTTTTGCAGAAGCAGAAGTTCTGATCTTTGAGAGTTGAATATTACTCTGTTTTCTGTGCATCAGATCCTGCAGAACATGGTGGGAACGGCGCTCATGGTCCTGGTGGCCGTGGGCTTGAAGACGAAGCTGGCCGCGCTGACGCTGGTGCTGTGGCTCCTGGCCATCAACGTCTACTTCAACGCCTTCTGGACGGTACCTGCCTACAAACCCATGCATGACTTCCTCAAGTACGACTTCTTCCAGACCACCTCGGTCATCGGAGGCCTGCTGCTGGTGGTGGCGCTCGGCCCGGGCGGCGTGTCGATGGACGAGAAGAAGAAGGAGTGGTGAGGAGATGTTCACGAGGAGCCTGAGACGCCAGAGCTCGCCGCAGTGCATCCGTTTATTTTTAGCGCATTGTTAAATCCTGGAGTTAAATCCGCCTCGCCCTGTGTTGCAGCAATCGAGGAGATTCCGATTCGTTTCAGTTACGTTTTGTGTTTAATAATGAAACCGTGTTTATGGAGAAGCGCTGTGAGAGATGTAGATGTACATGGAGTGCATCAGATCTTCCTCTCTCTGGACTCTTTCTCATGTTATTTGTGATGCGTTGGTGGGATGATGTTCCTGAGGGCCTGATGCATCAGACGTCTGTGAACTCTGAACTGTAGGCGTCTCGGGCGAGTTTGACAGGACGTTTGTCAGATTCTATTGTTTTGCAATCGACGCCGGACGAACGGGACGCTTATCCAAGTGTTTTCTGTTGATTCTAAGAAAGACAAATCACTGTATTGATTTTTCAGAAGTTTATATTGTATTTTTGACTTTGGGTTTTCAGATCGTGGTGGAAAAATAAAGCAAAACGATTTAAATGTGTTTGTGTGGCGTTCTAAATGACTGCGTTTATGTGCATCCTCGTGATGAGAGTAATAAAGCACAATGCTTGATGCAATTAATTATGACAGCCATAAATGTAGTAAATGCAATGCTGATTTTACAGGCATTATTGGTATAGTCTCAGTTCTTTTAACTGTGCTTCTCGATTAGGGAGATGCATTAAAATAAGACAAAAAGCATGAGAAAGCAAAACATTTCTTAGCTTAATTCACCTCCTCAATGTTTGGAGATAAACCTCATGAGAGCCTCGTTTTATAAGTCTGGGCCCGTATTCACAAAACATTTGATCTTACTACTAAAAGTTCTCCTAAACGGCAGTAAAAGTTTTTAGCTAAGAGTTTTGTCTTAAAACCCATTCACAAAGCTGCTGAGATAAACTCAGATTAAGGGGGCGGGGTTTACCTCGTTGCTATGGATGATGTCAGCATGCTCATTAACTATGCACACAGTGATTGGCTGATAGTCTGTCAGAGATTTATTCATAGAAATATTGTAGAGCATGATATTATGTTGCCATATAAAGATTTTAAAATGCAGGCTAAGTGTCACTAATTAAACAAGTATATGTTTTGCTGCCAAATGAATACAAGTTTTTAAGTATAATCTTCAGTTTTTAGTTTAATCAAATTCGCTGTCATTTCAACTTTTCTTCTCAGCAAACTAAATTGAATTATAAATTAAACTAAATTATATTAAACTGACTGATTTGAATTCAAAAATTTGAATCTCGTATAGCTAAAAAATGAAGTTTAAATTGTTTGTTATTTTGATGAGCTGAAGTAATGCAAAAACACGTTGCTATGACTTGTTGATTTTTATTTTTATTTTTTATTTAACATTACTTTTGTTAAAGTTATAAAATATATTATTGGGTTAAACCACATGAGAAGGCTTAAATTTAAAAGTGTGAGCTCCAAATCTGCAAATTAATAAAATTGTATGCTATTTTTAAATTGCAATGTAAAAATATCCACCTTTTTCTTAAATTCAGTTGCTGCATTTTGGATTAAGTATAATCGTATAGCTTAGTGTCATATAGCTTAAATGTAATTGGTTAAATTGTTTTGATGAGTTAAAGTAATGGAAAAATGTATGTTGCCATGATGTGTTGATCACATCATTTTTGAAGTAAACAATAATAAAAAATAAATGTTAAGATAAATATTGCAGAAAAGTGATGTTGAGCGTGTTGATGTCGCTGAATAATGCAGTCAGATTATGATGTTTGAATAGATATGCAGTGTTCATTTTAGAGTTTATGTCTATTTGCCAGATATCATGCAAGGACAGTTAATATCACCATGTTTGCCCTGTTGGTCTTTTATCATTTTAATGAAATAATTAACATGTCACTTACATAAATAGACTATAGTGTCCAGCACCCACTAGTAAAAAAATATCAAAAATTATATCTGGTGTGTGAATATTTTTTTATTTGACTGCACACACACACACACACGATGTTTCCCCTGATGTTTAAGGGAAGTCGTGGCCTAATGGTTAGAGAGTCGGACTTGTATTGCCCTAACCTAAACTTACCCCTTACAGGAGACTGAGCATTTCTACTTTCTCAAAAAAACTCACTCTGTATGATTTAATAGCGTTTTGAAAAGTGGAGACATGGGGTAATGTCCTCATAAATCACCTTCTCCTTGTAATACCTGTGTCATACATGTGTTATTATACACATTTATGTCCTCATTTGTCACACACACACACACACACACACACACACACACACACTCATTGTTTCAGTCACTGAAGGCCAGCTCATCCTCATTGTCTTCACATGGAAGAGCCAACTCTACGCTCTTCCTATTGCCCTTTCCATGAAATATTGCTGTATTCATTTTCTGAAAAGAACAAGTCATTTTCTTATTCATACATCAATACAACTATACTACAATAAACACTTTAAATAAATAAATAACTGCAATCATATTATTGATGTTACTATCTATAAAAAAAAATCTCAGTGAGGAAATACATCACTGCTATTCCACTGTTACCATATGGCAACATTGACATTTTCTCAATTTACAGTAAAACTATATAAGATGTATGAATAATAAATATGTAATTTGCTAACAAACGAAAGCCCCTGATTGGCTGGTGTGTTCGGGGGGCGGGGCAGAGAGCATGTGCTTGAGAGCAGAGCTCAAACTGAACTCAAACTGGATCTGGATTCGGAGCTGAACTGATCTGTAATTCGTTTCTATTTCCTGCTGTGTTTAGGTGAGTTACTGCCTTTATATGTATTATGTGTTCATGAATCTGACGCGATTTATTCCGTGTTTGTTTACATCTACAGGTTGTTGTTGTTGTGAACAGTGATTTAAAATGATCTATATTTATTTCTGCAGGTGTAATAAGAATAATATCTTATGTAAGTTATATGAATGCAGAATTCAAAAGTGCGTTTAGTTGTATATATAAATATTATAGCATTAGATATTTTATGTTTTCTTTCAGTATAAAGTATGTTTATAATTAACCTTGTCCTTGTAATTGTAGTTAGTTTTAGTGTGTGTATGTTTTTTGTCATTTCATTATTCTTTTTTGTCATTTTATTTTATTTTTTAATGTCCGTATTGTTTTTTATTGTTAATTTAGTTAACGTTATTTTAATTCAAATTTATTGTAAATGAGAAATGTTTCTCTCTCTCTCTCTCTCTCTCTCTGTGTGTGTGTGTGTGTGTGTGTGTGTCTCTCTCTCTCTCTCTGTGTGTGTGTGTGTGTGTGTCTCCCTCTCTCTCTGTGTGTGTGTGTGTCTCTCTCTCTTTCTCTCTCGCTCTCTGTGTGTGTGTGTGTGTGTATGTCTCTGTGTGTGTGTGTGTGTGTGTGTGTGTGTGTCTCTTTCTCTCTCTCTCTCTCTCTCTCTCTCTGTGTGTGTGTGTGTGTGTGTGTGTCTCTCTCTCTCTCTGTGTGTGTGTGTGTGTCTCTCTCTCTCTCTCTCTCTCTCTCTCTCTCTCTGTGTGTGTGTGTATGTGTGTGTCTCTCTCTCTCTGTGTGTGTGTGTGTGTGTGTGTGTGTGTGTGTGTGTGTGTGTGTGTGTGGATCGGCTGGGAGGAGTGCGTGAGTGTTTGAGCAAGTGGTGGCTTGTTTGAGTGAGTTTTTATTACTTTGAAAAGTTAGTGTTGTTTAGTTTGCTGTCACTTGTAATTAGTTGGGGGGTTGGGAAAATGCCGGCAGACTCTGATGGGTTTGCTACTTTAACAGCCCGGCATGGTTGTAAATGTTTACCGGATGAATCAGTCACTGTTGAAGACTGTTTGGCGCTATTAGTAGAGAAATAGGTGCTGGGAATATTCTGTCGGCATCTAGAATGAATAAAGCTGTTGTTGTGTTTGTGAAGGAAGAGTCTATGGTTCATCATTTAGTGGAAGTTGGTTTATCTGTTGGTCATGTTTTTTGTCTGTTTTGCCGCTGTTGAGTCCTTCAAAGAGGGTAACTCTCTCCAATGTGCCCCTGTTCATTTCTAATGATTCACTTGAGCGATTGCTTAGCCGTTATGGTAAAATTATGATGCTGATTAAAATGATCCCTCTTGGTGTTAAGAATCTAGATTTAAAACATGTTATGTCTTTTAGACGCCAAACTGCTATTAGTTTGAATGTAGAATTTCAACACTTGGACGTTTCCGCAAAATTTACTTTGACAGGTAAAGATTATACAATTTTTATCAGCACTGAATCAATGAAATGCTTCTCTTGTGGGGTCTACGGACATACAAAGTTGAGATGTACTAATAATAAGGTGACTGAACAAAATGAGACTGAGCCTAAAATACCTTCGGAGCAGGTGGCCCCTGCCATGGAAGATGGTAACCAGGATGGCAGTGATAAAACTGATCAGAGGGATGAATCGGATTCAGTGTCAAAAGACGATGAAACTCCGAAAGAGGATGCAGTGCTCAGTCATGCTGAGAATACAGGAGAGTGTTCACTGAACACTAATGAATGCGCTAATGTTCGCAGTGGAGACAGAATCAGAGCGCCTCATGGAGCCAGATGAGCTTGTGGGAGTCAGAGAGTCTCCAGATGAGCTTGTGGGAGTCAGAGAGTCTCCAGATGAGCTTGTGGGAGTCAGAGAGTCTCCAGATGAGCTTGTGGGAGTCAGAGAGTCTCCAGATAAGCTTGTGGGAGTCAGAGAGTCTCCACAACAGATGAGCTTGTGGGAGTCAGAGAGTCTCCAGATGAGCTTGTGGGAGTCAGAGAGTCTCCAGATGAGCTTGTGGGAGTCAGAGAGTCTCCAGATGAGCTTGTGGGAGTCAGAGAGTCTCCAGATGAGCTTGTGGGTGTCAGAGAGTCTCCAGATGAGCTTGTGGGAGTCAGAGAGTCTCCAGATGAGCTTGTGGGAGTCAGAGAGTCTCCAGATGAGCTTGTGGGTGTCAGAGAGTCTCCAGATAAGCTTGTGGGAGTCAGAGAGTCTCCAGATAAGCTTGTGGGAGTCAGAGAGTCTCCAGATGAGCTTGTGGGAGTCAGAGAGTCTCCAGATGAGCTTGTGGGAGTCAGAGAGTCTCCAGATGAGCTTGTGGGAGTCAGAGAGTCTCAGGACTCGCAAGCATCTGTTGGCCTGTCACAGGTTGATGTGGATCAGTTATCTGAGGGAGGTGAGGCTCAGTCCATAGATATAAATTCGGACAGTGAGGCATCTGATGTTGTGGATTATTTCACTGATGTCAGTTCCCAAGGAAGTTCTGCAGAGAAAAAAATGCAGCTTGCAAATGAAACCACCTTATTATACAGTTCAACAAATTAATGATTTTCTCAATGATACTTTTAATCAGCGCAGATCAAAATTAGAGAAGTATTTCTCTGATTTACAATTGTTTGTTGATTCTTGCACTATGGCTATGAGAAAAGCTTCATTGGAAGAGCTTGATCAGCCTAAAAGATATAGATTAAAGAAACATGTCAGTGCTGTTAAAAAAAGACTAAACGTAGGCCATATAAAACATTGATATGGTCATGAATATTAAGGTGATGTATTATCTTTTATTATCTTTCGGCATGACAACCTTAAACATTGGGACTTTTAATGTTAATGGTTGTCGATGCACAAGGAAGAGAGTTGCTTTAGTATTACTTCGTTACAATACACCACTGTGTGTGTGTGTGTGTGTGAGAGAGAGAGAGAGAGAGAGAGGGGAGTTGTTTAAAGATGTGATTGGGTCAGCCCAATGTTAATTAAGAAAATAACCAATGGGCTGCTGATTAAATGTCTCATGGGCCGGTCTGTCTGGGGGAAGAAAATCCTAAAGCGACTTTTTTTGACAAATACATTAAACAGCCGCAAAGACCACAGCGCCGTCAACTATTTAGGCAGAAAAACTATAGGCTGCTATGAGTTTTATGGGCCGATCAGACAAATATGGTATGAGAAGATGTATAGGCCCGGCCCAAAAAGTACGTCGGCCCAGCGGGAAAATGCCCGGTCTGCCAGATGACCAGTCCACCCCTGGTGCAAACCTTACTGCAGGTGTTGCGATCCTTTTT
Source organism: Barbus barbus (assembly GCF_936440315.1). Classification (NCBI taxonomy): domain Eukaryota; kingdom Metazoa; phylum Chordata; class Actinopteri; order Cypriniformes; family Cyprinidae; genus Barbus; species Barbus barbus. The sequence continues at coordinate 1,041,801 of NC_136733.1, forward strand.
TCTCCATGCGTTAGTATGCAACCAGATGTGGTTGAATAACTCATGAACGAATAAAGTTACGTTGAAACCAAGCACACCATTGTTTTTCTTGTGACATTACCAATAAGTTTGATGTGTCACATGGCCCTCTTCCTATTGAAAAAACAAAAGTTGTATCCAAGATGGCCGACTTCTAAATGGCCACCATGGTCACCACCCATCTTGAGGAGTTTGCCCCCTCACATATACTAATGTGCCACAAACAGGACTTTAATATCACCAACCATTCCCATGTTATTACGGTGTATCCATATAAATGGCCCACCCTGTATATTGTATTATAGCCTCAAACTCTTTTGTGTCTAAGATTAATGAGACTGTTTTACCGACATGTCCTTTGTGTAATGCTCTTGACAATGATTTCATATGTTTTGTGAGTGTCTTAGACTTAACTCATTATTTGAAATATTGGAGAAAATGATTGTAAGACTGGGTTTTACATTTACCAACAGTCTATTTATTCTGGGTTGCAGATATAAGAGGTCTTGGCAGCAACAGTGTACACTTGCTAATGTTTTAATAGGACAAGCTAAACTTGTTATTTTAAAGTCTCATCAGTGTAAAAATGCCAGTGAAGATGTGAGTTTAGTAACTCTGTTTAAGTCTTTAGTGGAGTCAAGTGTGATTGAATATACCTATTACCAACACACTAATAGTGTCCTCTACCTTGAATGGAAATGGAGTGTTAATTGGTAATGTTTAGGAATCATGTTTTGTGTATCATATGCAATGTGTGTATAATTAAAGTGTTTTGAAAAGTCAAAGTCTCTCTCTCTGAAGGTCCGGAGCGGTCAGATGTCGAAGGGTTCGGTGGTTCTGGCCTACAGCGGGGGTCTGGACACCTCCTGTATTCTGCTGTGGCTGAAGGAGCAAGGCTATGAAGTCATCGCCTACCTGGTAACTCCTCACACAACACACGATCTCTTCAGGGAAATGGCTCGTTGTTAGCAGAGAGCTGCAGTGCAGGAAGGTGTTTTGTGAAATGATTTTATTCTCATGCTGAGCTCAGGCTTGTGAAGACTTGCTCACCAAGCTTTTTTCCCACTAACCAGCCGTGAATCATCTGCTCTCTTCATTGGGTGGTTTGGGTTTGAGAGAGGAAGGTGATGCACATGAAACAATGAAAGAAAAGACTTTCTCAGATGCATTGAGGAAGTTCAGCAACAATTGTGATTAGTGTGATTTGAGGCGGTGAATATATATCGAAACTGGTTTGAATTACGAAAAACTAGAACAATAGCGAATGAAATCTTTCTTTTCACCTCTGCATTACATGTACAGTTATACATTTGTTAGATATTTTATGATCAAAAGCATTCAGTGTTTGACCAGCTCCTGGGTTCGAATCCATGACATTGATGTTGCTAGCATCACGCACTACTGTTTGAGCAACATACACTGCGTTTCTGGTCAGATTGAGCTGTAGTTTGGACCAGACTTGTTAAGGCCCGGATACACAAGACAAGTTTCTCTTTTTGTTAAAGAGCTTCTCTTTTCTTTCATAAATCACAAGCTTTTTGCTGTACGTTCAGCATTGTTCTTGTTTAATTAAAATTATTGAATTTAAAATGTTTTAATCAATTTTAACACTATAAAGAAGTAAATATGGCAAATGAATTTAATTATTTTACTTAAAACACCTTTTGTCATTTTAATAAATTTTTCTTATAATTTAATTTGTCTTAATAATTTACCTTAATTTTGAACAATATACATATATATATATTTACAGTCAGCCAAACCCCTTAAAAATATTTCAGCACATTTGCATGTTCATGGTTCTCTGATTTTGGTTTATGGTTAAATAACATGGAAGTCAACAAATAAAATATTTACTTTTTTAGTACGTGTTTCTTGTTTTTATTTTAAAAGTTTTTTATTTATTTAATTAATTATTATCTTTCATTAACTCGTGAACCCCTGATTGCCAAAAGCCTACTCTATAGCTGACTTTACAGAAGTAAATATTCAATTAAATTAAATTTAATTTAATATTAATATTTTTTTGATTTTTGATTTTCATTTATTTCAAATATTTTATTTCTTTAGTTTAATTTTTAATTGCAAGTCTTGAAATGAGCAGAAAATGTCCAGCTCTTGCTGTGAGAGGAGTCTCAGCTATTCATTCCTATGCCATTAAACGTCAAACTACCTTCCTACACTGTAAAATATCAAAAGTTGAAAAAACTCAAAAATCTCAGACAAAAACTAATTGAGAACTCAAAAATCTCTTGAAGCTGGGTGCCTTAAACTTTTAAGTTTTCTCAACTTTTGATTTTTTACAATGTACCTAACAACATAAATCACCTCTTTATTGCATTGAAGGCCAATATTGGACAGGATGAGGACTTTGATGCTGCGCGGAAGAAAGCGGAGAAACTTGGAGCCAAGAAGGTAAGGCCTGAGAGCTGCCTGGAGAGAGTGTGAGTGTGTTCAGGACGCATCCGCTCTGTGTTGATGAAGTGTGCTGTGTTTGTGGCGGTGTCAGGTGTTCATCGAGGACCTGCGCTCAGAGTTTGTGCAGGAGTTCATCTGGCCCGCGGTGCAGGCCAACGCCGTCTATGAGGACCGCTATCTGCTGGGCACGTCTATCGCCCGGCCCTGCATCGCCCGCAGACAGGTGCAGATCGCCCGGAGCGAAGGAGCGCAGTACGTCTCTCATGGAGCCACAGGAAAGGTGCTCACATTACACATTATACTGGAATAAACCTGCTCCAGACTGAGACACACAGAGTTCAGTGAACTGGGCTTGACTCATATCTGACCCTGGAGCACAAAACCAGTCATAAGGTACATTTTTTTTTAATTGAGATTTATACACCATATTTATTTAAGCTGAATAAATAATCTTTCCATTGATGTATGGTTTGTTAGGATCGGACAATATTTGTCTGAGATACAACTATTTGAAAATCTGGAAAATTGGAAAATTCTAAATATTGAGAAAATCTCCTTTAAAGTTGTTCAAATGAAGTTCTTAGCAATGCATATTACTAATAAAAAATTAAGTTTTGATATATTTATGGTAGGAAATTTACTAAATATCTTCATGGAACATGATCTTAATATCCTAATGATTTTTGTCATAGAAGAAAAATGTATAATTTTGATCCATACAATGTATTGTTGGCTATTGCAATATACCTGTGCTACTGATGACTGCTTTTGTGCTTTTGTCAGAGTAATAACAGAATAGCATGCAATTGATAGGAAGAGCTCAGTTTGATATGTTGCTGAACAGTTTAACATTCAGAGTCACTGTAACTTTATAGATTGTGTCTGTTTGACCAAAAAATACCTGTTTGACCAAAAAAACCTGTCTGTTTGACCAAAAAATAGTAAAAATTGTGAAATATTATTAGAATGTAAAACAGCTGTTTTCTATGTGAATATCTATTAAACTGTAATGTATTTCTGTGATCTGCAGCTGTATTTTCAGCATCATTACTCCAGTCTTCAGTGTCACATGATCTTCAGAAATCATTCTAATATACTGATTTACTGATTTGAAACATTATCAATGTTGCAAGTATTTAAGAAAAAGAAGAAATTAATACTTGTATTCCTCAAGGATGCATACATTTATCAAAAGTGACAGTAAAGACATTTATAGTGTGACAAAAGATTTCTGTTTCAAATAAATGCTGTTCTTTTGAACTTTCTATTCATCTGTGAATCCTGAAAAATAAAATGCATCACAGTTTCCACAAAAATATTGAACATTGATAATAATCAGAAATGTTTGTTGAGCAGTAAATCAGTATATTATTATGATTTCTGAAGATCATGTGACACTGAAGACTGAAAATGATGCTGAAAATACAGCTGCAGATCACAGAAATACATTACAGTTTAACACATATTCACATAGAAAACAGCTGTTTTAAATAGTAAAAATATTTTTATAATTATATTTATGTGTTTCTATCTATATGTATAGATTGATGTATTTCTATCTATCTGTCTATCTATCTAAAATATATATATATTATCAGAAACAACTAGAAAAGTCATGCAAATTCATTGGTCATAAAGACTATGAACCCTGAAGAACATTGACTTTACAGAAGTAAATATGTGCATTAGTTTCTGAGAATGATGTTTAAATCCAGAAAGCATGTGTTCGTCATTATTTTCTGAGCTCATATATGAGACGCACAGCTCTCTCCTGATGAATACACAGAAGCGTGTGAATGAATGTGTTTGTGTTGTTTATTGCAGGGAAATGACCAGGTTCGCTTCGAGCTGGCGTGTTACGCTCTCTATCCTGAAGTGCAGGTGAGGTCCGATCCGTCACACGAGCGTCTCGAACCCGTCGTCTGTCTCTGACCTCTGTCTTCATGTCTGTGTCTCAGATCATCGCTCCGTGGAGGATCCCAGAGTTTTACAGCCGCTTCCGGGGCCGGACGGACCTGATGGAGTACGCAGAGGTGCAGCTCCTACCTTCACTTTAGTCTCCTGCGTCTCTGCAATCTTTCCTCTGAGATCTCTGTGTCACAGACCGTGCTCAGATTTTACAGAAGACCACAACTCAGGGATTTTAATATGAATGCAAACATTTGTTATCAAATTCTTTCAAAGATGCCCACTTCTTTTGATAGCTCTACCACAGTGGTTCTCAACAGATGTCCACTAGGGGGCAGAAAAGGGCAGAAGATGACTTAAAATAAGACAAAATAGGCTTTAAAATGAGCTAAAACATCTGAAAATTTTAGAGAATTTTATAGAGAATTTGAGAAGTGGCATTTCTAGACCTGGAAAAGTCATGGACATTTCTATAATTAATAACTACCTTTTTTTTTCAGTTAAGCGTTATCAGTTAGAAATTGCTAATTTTGATTAATTTAATTATTTGCATTAAATTATTTTAATATATTGCTCCAAAAAAACTACATCAACAACTGTAAAAGTCTGTACAATTACAAAGAATGCAAATTCATCTCAAAGACTGTGAACCCTGATGATCATTCACTCACAGAAACCTCTGAAGCTGCTGAATTATTTTAATTTAATTATATTTAAAATATTGCCACTCTTAATTCCTCTAAACATAAAAGCTTTATCAAAATTTTTGTAGGGCTTTTGGTTATTATCTAGGAGTCAAAAAGTCTATATGGCTTTATTTTAATTCATTTTTATTTCAGTTTTAGAGTTTTAGTACTTGAAGGTTTTTTTATATATTTAATTCCAGTTAATGTTTATGTAATGTAAAGTAACAAGGGTTTTATTTTCAGTTTAAGTGAAAGACAATAACAGCTGGACCGTCTTTAATTCTACACCACAAACAGAATGATTCAGTCCAGATTCACTCCAGTAGATGGAGCTCATCGCTGGGCATCCAGTCTGTCTTATTAATATCACTTGTTCTTCAACCTGTTGTCTGAACTCTGACTGTCAGCTCTTTTTTTTTGTCTTGATGATGGATTCTGAGACTGATAAAAGTCGCTCCATGTTGCATATACAGATTTATGCATCATCTGAAAGCTGAATAAATAATCTTTCCATTGATGTATGGTTTGTTATGATCGGACAATATTTGTCTGAGATACAACTATTTGAAAATCTGGAATCTGAGGGTGCAAAAAAATCTAAAATACTGAGAAAATCGCCTTTCAAGTTGTCCAAATTAAGTTCTTAGCAATGCATATTACTAATCAAAAATTAAGTTTTGATATATTTACGGTAGGAAATTTACAAAATATTTTCATGGAACATGATCTTTACTTAATATCCTAATGATTTTTGACATAAAAGAAAAATGTATCATTTTGACCCATACAATGTATTTTTGGCTATTGCTACAAATATACCCCAGCGACTTAAGACTGCTTTTTGCTGTGTATCTGTATATATAGTGTTTCAAATGTTTCTTAAAGGCTCTTCAGATGCATCTGTAACTGTTTACACATTAAACACAAATGAAAGCATCAGAAATACCACAGAGTGTGAATAAAACAAAGGTTATTGGTGTACATGTTACAAGAAAATATTCATTAAAAATGTCATGTTTAGCTCAGTGTGTTACTTCTAGTTTCTTTGTAATTGTTTGTGAATTTTACTAGCGATTTCTGAGTGAAAATTGTTTAAAACTCAGTGCTGTACCTCATATGTGTGTTTTCTTTGCTCAGAAACACGGTATTCCTGTTCCTGTCACACCGAAGGCGCCGTGGAGCATGGATGCAAATCTCATGCACATCAGGTGAAGAACATCACAAGAAACACTTACCTGCATGCATACTTCACTGCTGTTATTGCATTACAAAAAACTTCATAAAAATCTCTTTTAACAGCTATGAATCTGGAGTTCTGGAGAATCCGAAGGTAAGAGATCGTTATGATCAAAGCTCTAGATTATAAACATACATGCAATCCTAATAAACTAATAAACCTTCCTCAAAAGAACAGATGATCAGATTTCAGATCGCATTTGAAGATGATTTTTCTAAAAAAACTAAAGTGTTTTAAAATGTACAACTACATCAAACAAACAAAAAAAATCCCCCCAAAATATATTTGCTAAAATATGTTTCAAAGTATATTTATGTAAATATATTTTCTACTGATATATTTTTTGGTCATTTTGTTTGAAAATACATTTTAAAAATATAAATATATTTTTAAAAGCGTTTAAGAATTTGTTTTGCCCTCCACATATTTTCAATCCAAGAAAATACATTCACATTTGAAGAAAAACTTTATTTATTTAATAAATGCATGTGAATATATAACACAATTTTAAGCAAAAAATGTTCCATTATTATAAATCTAGTTTTGATCTCTAGTGGGCTATTCCATCCACATTTGCATTTGTCCTAAATGCAGGCTACTTTAAGATTACAAATGTATTTTGTTTTGCCCTGAAATACATTTTGAGGTATATTTTAGTATATGAAGGCTGAAACTAAATATATTTTAAAGTTCAAAAATATATTTAATTTGAACTTTGCTAACAACATATATTTAAAATATATTTTGGCCAGATTAAGAGTATTTATTTGCTGCATCTGTACTAACTTCAGCAAGCCGACTCAAAAGCTGTTTCATCCGTTCAGGTATCAATCTGATATTACTGTAGATTTATGCACATTTGTGACCCTGGAGCATAAAACCATTGCTCATTAACAAAACAAACATGAAAATGAGGAAGAATTTCTTAGAATTGCAAGACGAAAATGCAAATTGTGAGATATAAACTCAGAACTGCAAGACGTAAAAGTTACAATTACCTTTTTTATTTATTTTTTATTCCATGGCAGAAACAAGCTTCCATAAAGCACTGCTTATGCATGCAATTATTTTATATTCAGTAGTTCAGGGTCGAATGCTTTTAACCCTGTTTACAGTCTGATGAAAAAAATTGTCTGAAAATATATATATATTTGTTAAATGGAACTGTTTATTGACCAAAATATATTTTTTAAGCATCATATTTGATCATCAGGCTTTTGTCTCATATAGTGAGAATATGGAGGAAAAAACAGCTCAGTTTTAGACTCTGAGCAAAAATATGAATTTGCTGCAGATGCTGATATTTATGATGAGATTCTGATGAATGTAATGTAAATCTTTAGATCTTTATAACAGTAGAGCATAAAATGATCTAAATATCAGCGGTCGCTCTATATCTCCAGTAATATGTCTCAGTAAGAGATGAGATGTAAATGGTCCAAACATATAATGCAATGCTGATTGAGAGATGAAGAAATAAACGCTCCTCAGAAGATGTGAGATGAAGATCATTCCTCCGCTGAGGAACAGAGAAAGTAAAGCTTCTGGAAACAAACGCTCCTCAAAAGATCCTGATGATCAGATTTGAGACATTGATTGATGGAGAATTAAGTAAAGCTGAGCTGCTTCAGTCCAGTAAGAGTTCATCTGCAGTTATTCTGACGTTTACTTGAGACAAGTCTAAACTGTCAATCAGAAATCTTAGGAATAGGGTTAAGGATCTCAGGCTTATTAAGACGTTGATGCAGATCATCTTCTCTCATCAGAAGGAGAATGTCTCTGTCTCGGTTCAAGACACGGTGATTTACGCGTCACTTCCAATCCAGTGGCCAGATTTCACTGCTTTACTTTCATCTCTTCACTCATTCTTTCCACTCTCTGACACTTTTTTTTTCCCCCATCGCCGTTTTTCTCCCGTCTCTTTCAACTCCGGGCTTTGATTGAAAGCAAATGAGGCAGCTAACATGTGGAAAGAGAGAGATTTACTTGCTGTAAGTTCATGCGGCGGCTGTCTTTCAGGATGCGCGCTCAGCCGCCTCGCAGGACAACAATATACGGCCAGCTGAATAAAGCACGCACCGGCGACATGATGCTTCTCTTCACGGACCATTTGCCACCAATGCCGTCTCTGGGCCTGTCGTTCTCTCTGTGGATTATTCCTATCTTCGCCTGTCTCGCAGGGTTAAAGGGCGAGACTAGATCCACCAGCAGGGGGGCAGAATTGAAATTCATTGATCCCATCACATTATATCAAGCGCTGAAATGTGTTGAGCTTCACCTGATCTCTGCAGTCTTTCGTCACTCGTAAGACCCTGTTCTGGTCTGGATCAGTCTTTAATGTGAGAGATGCTCGGTCTCTTGTGATGCAGTGAATTGTTCAGTTCATTTTTGTAAAGAAAAAAGGCACAAATCTCATGATTTTGATCATTTCAGTTCATGCAGTGTCATTATTTAAGTGCATTGTAGAAAATATTTTTTGGCTAAATAAAATGAGTTGAATTTTGTCATTTTGCTATTTTGCAGAGATTTTCCATTTTTCCCCCCACTTAGGAAAAACTGTTATTGACATCATTCATACTTTTTCTGCACCATGATGGGAAGAAAAATAAACTTATTCCGCTTCCTCCAGTTTTACATAAATTGCAATCTTGACTGCATTCAACAAGCTCAACAAATCAGCACTGTTATAGTTTAATTTGAGTTAAAAAAAAAAAAATTCTTCTTGGTTTTATGAACATTAAGGGAACGTTACATTTGATCATTTTGCAAACATCATTGGAACGTTACTTTTGAATGTTCTCTGAACATTCTGAAACAAGTGTAACATTTAAAAACATTAGATGAACATCCAACTAAAACATTTCAGAAAACAATTTCTATGAACAATGAGACCGTAAATTGAAAGATTACTGATCTTAAATATGAGAGATGATATCACATGAATCGTCAAAAAATGGCTTTTAAATCCAGCTGCTTGTGATGCTGTGAATTCCATTTATTTTTAGATAAGAAAAGGCACAAATCTCATGATCATTTCAGTTCATGAAGTGTCATATTTTGACATTTATTTGTTGATTTGATACAAAATTCATTGTAGTAATTCATATATGATGTTTTTGAGTTGATATTTCACTGCATCCCACATTTTGCACAGATTTGATTTTATTCCTCCATTTAAGAAATATTACATTTGATGGGGAGAAAAAATAAGGATTTCATTTAATTTTCCTAATTTTTACACAATATTCATCCAGCTAACAAAAATGTCTCTAAAATGTTTTGCTAATGTTTGTATTAAGTTATGAAAATGTTATTTCTGAAAGTTCAAAATAACCAGATTTTTAAGATGTTTTTAAGATGTTAGAAGTTTAAGATTAACGTTCATAACTAAATGGGAACTTTAGTAAAAAAAAAAAAAAAATTTAGAACATATTATTGTTAGCTTGGATGTATAAACAGTGTTTCTATGCTACCTTTTTGAGAAGATTATTAAAGATCAGATTACTGAATGAATATTTTATTAATGTTACTGGAAGAACATTTGTTCATAACTTTGAGAGAACATTTGATAAGTTCTGAGAATGTTTGATGTTAGCTGGGCAACAAGCTCAACCAATCAGCAATCAGTTATAATTGAGTTTAGACTAGCTTTTTTGTGTAGGCTATATAATATTTACAATAAAAAGCAATAAAATATTTCATATACAGTGCAGAAAGTGGCAGAAAACTTGCAAGGGCTTAAACCAAGCTTATTGCACAAAAAAATGATCATACCAACATGTTTATTTAATTTATGGGATAATTTGGATCCAAACTACAGTAGTCAACATTTAAAGTGGATCAAAACCTTTCATCAAAGTTGTCCTAAAACCTAATACCAAAATGTGTTCTTGTCTTAGGACAACTTTGAACTTTTTTGATCCACTTAAAATGTTGACTGCTATATTTTCAACCAGGTTGTATTTGCATATCTAAGATTCTCAGCTTTCATCTAAGGACATCACTAAACTACTTTCATCACTAAAAACCTTGTGTTTTACACAGTAAAGTAACAAGCCATGCATTGAAGTAGCATCACAATTCAGATGCATGGATTTATATGTCTGATAAAACATTGAGACTCGGCACACAAATAGCGTTTAGACTCATTCGATCTCTTGTGTTAAAATTCTACCCATTAATTTTACCCTTCCAGACGCTTCTTCAAATGGCTTTTAAGGCCATTTCACCAGTTTTATCTCAGGACAGATACTAGTGAAGCAGAAAATAAAGAAAGTAGCGCCGCGCACGGCGTTTAGTTAAAGCAACAGTAAAGACAGACGTGCATTTGGGCTCCGGTGGCAGAGATTAGTTATCGTATGATGATGTTTGTCTGGTAAAGGTTTCCATTTAAATGCACCCGGTGGTTATTTTGCATACTTCCCCTGCAATTTGCCTCAGCTCAGGACACACGGACTGTCATCCCGCTGTAATCTGTGGTAATTGGCAGGGGTAACGCTGTCTGACGGACACACACACACACACACACACACACACACACACACACACAGCAGGTGGAGAGAAACCCCTGGCTTCACCGAGTGGAAGTGACATGAAGACTTGATGGGTGGCCTTTTATTTTCGTCTTTTGCTCATATGGCAATAAATAAATGTTTTTTGCATGAAACAAAGTACTTTGTCCTGCAAAACGTGTCAGTCAAAGCAGAATCCATCAAAAACGTGTCCAATCGGCTGCAGCACTTTAGCAGTGATTCGGGAAACGTTATGAACAAACATTCTACCAGTATTGTTGTTAGAATGTTTTTTCAAAGTTATGTGGTCATAATGTTCTGAAAATGTTAGCACAAAAAGGTTATTCATACATTGTTTGTGGAACTTTTTCTGAAACATTTTAGTTAGAGGTTCGTCTAATGTTTTTTAAATGTTGCTACTTGAATCACAGCATACAGAGAACACTCAAAAGATAAGTTCCTGTAATGTATGCAAAATTGTACAATGTTCACATAAAAATGTTTTTAAAACACTGAAAAACTGGATGTTTTATTAAATTAATTTTAATGATGGTTAACACATTAATGATGGTTGTAAATAAATCAGACAATTTAGTGATATTCCTGCAGTTGAGGTCTTGAACGGTCTTGAAGCAAAATCCCGAGTCCTCTTAGTCTGCAAATTTCATTGCAAAATTAAGATGCACATTATTTTTTCTGAAAGGTATAATGTCCCTTTCCTAAACGGGGTTATTTGTTTGCTTTCAAATCATAAATACATAAAATATTTTATGTAAACCATGTGTTTTTAAATAAACTTTAAATACAATTCGCACATGTGTTTTTTCTTATTTGGAGAAAACTGTGATATTTGGATATGATTGAATTATTATTTCAAATATTATTGTAAAATATCAAGATGACAGGGTGGACAAGCACTTTGATTTTGACTTGACTTGGCGTGAACAGACTTGAACAGACTTTACTTGGCGTGAACAGACTTGAACAGACTTGACTTGGCATGAACAGACTTGGAACAGACTTGACTTGGCGTGAACAGACTTGGAACAGACTTGACTTGGCATGAACAGACTTGGAACAGACTTGACTTGGCGTGAACAGACTTGGAACAGACTTGACTTGGCGTGAACAGACTTGGAACAGACTTGACTTGGCGTGAACAGACTTGGAACAGGCTTGACTTGGCGTGAACAGACTTGGAACAGACTTGACTTGGCATGAACAGACTTGGAACAGACTTGACCTTGCGTGAACAGACTTGGAACAGGCTTGACTTGGCGTGAACAGACTTGGAACAGACTTGACTTGGCGTGAACAGACTTGGAACAGACTTGACTTGGCGTGAACAGACTTGGAACAGGCTTGACTTGGCGTGAACAGACTTGGAACAGACTTGACTTGGCGTGAACAGACTTGGAACAGACTTGACTTGGCGTGAACAGACTTGAACAGGCTTGACTTGGCGTGAACAGACTTGGAACAGGCTTGACTTGGCGTGAACAGACTTGAACAGACTTGACTTGGCGTGAACAGACTTGGAACAGACTTGACTTGGCGTGAACAGACTTGGAACAGACTTGACTTGGCGTGAACAGACTTGGAACAGCCTTGACTTGGCGTGAACAGACTTGGAACAGCCTTGACTTGGCGTGAACAGACTTGGAACAGACTTGACCTTGCGTGAACAGACTTGGAACAGGCTTGACTTGGCGTGAACAGACTTGGAACAGACTTGACTTGGCGTGAACAGACTTGGAACAGACTTGACTTGGCATGAACAGACTTGACTTGGCATAAACAGATTTGGAACAGACTTGACTTGGCATGAAAAGAATTGACTTGACATGAACAGACTTGACTTGGTGTGAACAGACTTGGAACAGACTTGAATTGGCAAACTAAAATAAATTGATTGCAACCACTTACCTTACTTTTTTTTTAGTAAATTCAGTGAATAATTTTTTTTCGGTGACAGTGACATTTATTGACCCATATAGTCGTGTTTATATTATTTTATTTATGTATTTGTGTATTTTAATATTAATATAGAATGAAAGCAACTAGGATGGTGCCCTCCCTGGGAGTTGGTGCCCTATAGGGAGTGGCGGTACTGTTTGGGAATCTCTGTCATAAAGCCCTGCTGATGTACTGATGAATGAATGTTGAATTAAAGCTGTGGTTTCTGCTGTTTGTCAGAATCACGCACCTCCAGATCTCTACCAGATGACCAAGAACCCAGAAGATTCACCCAATGAGCCAGACGTGCTGGAGATCCACTTCGCTAAAGGTTAGTGAATGTGTCTTTCTACAAATGTGCTGCAAATTGCTGTTTTGTTACGGTTTACAGGCACAGATCTCATAGAGTCAACTGTTTCATGAGTCTGTAAACTACTATCTAACATTAAATTAATACTGACTGCAGGAAAGAAAAAAAAATGACGAAAAAATGTTTTACTGAGAGAGCAATTCATTTAGTTTAAATCTAAAGTAGCCTAAATAAATGTATATCAAGTCAAATATACTGTATTTATACACCGCATGCATAATTATTAGGCACATTGATATTCTGATGACATTTTTTTTTTCCAAGCACATTTTATCAATTCCAAACTGCATCAATCTTAATAACTACTATTAATTTTGTAGTTAATCGTTTATAAGTGATATATAATTGTCCATGAAGGCTGGAAGTGAAAAACTCCTTATATTCAGGTGTGCAGAATTTTTAGCCATGTTTTCTTTTACAGATAAAATGAGCCCAAAAAAGCAAAAAAGTCAAAAATTATTAAATCCCCATGAGAAATATTCAAAACTAATGCAATACAGAAATCGTATCAACGTGCATAATAATTATGCACGCGGTACATATATATATATATATATATATATATATGTATATAATGTATATATTACTATACACATTGTTTCAAAGCAGCTTTACACGAAAGTCATGAAGATAATGTTTATAATATCTTAATATCTTCATGTCTTATTGTCGCATATAGCACATTAGAGTTTGACGATAATAGTTACATTTTGTGACAAAATAAAAAAAAATCAAGTAGTTGAGATTTGCTCTATATTGCTTTTGAGCGTGCTATATGTTTATGGTTAATGTCTAACAGAGCTTTCATTTCATGTTTGGTTTTCATTAAAATTTTTGTGACAATATAAACAATGAAGCAGTAGATAGTGCTATATAGTATGTATCTTTTGAAACATTATTATTAAGTCTTTACTTTCACTTCTTTATCAATTTAACATATCTTTGAATAGAAGTATTAATTTCTTTAAAAAAACGTATTGACCCCAAACTTTTGAACAGTAGTGTATATTGACACGAAAGATTTTTATTTTGAAAAAATTTGGTTCTTTTTAGCTTTTAATTTATCAAAGAATCTCGCGTATCATAAAAATATATATATATATATATATATTGTGCAGCACAGCTGTTTTCAACATTGATAATAATCAGAAATGTTTGTTGAGCAGTAAATCAGTATATTATAATGATTTCTGAAGATCATGTGACACTGAAGACTGGAGTAATGATGCTGAAAATACAGCTGCAGATCACAGGAATACATTACAGTTTAATGGATATTCAGAAAACAGTCATTTTAAATTATAATGATATTTTACAATTTTACTGTATTTTTGATCAATTAAATGCAGCCTTGGTGAGCAGAAGGTATCTATCTATCTATCTACATATATGCACACACACACACATTTAGGTCTATATATATTTGGACACTGACACAATTTTCATACTTTTGGCTCTGTATGCCACCAGAACCCAATTAAAAATAAAACAATCAAGATGAAATTGAAGTGCAGACTTTAAGCTCTAATTCAAGGGGTTGAACAAAAATATAACATAAAATGCTTAGGAATTACAACCATTTTTATCTCTCATTTTCAGGGGCTCAAATGTAATTGGACAAATAAATGTAATCATAAATAAAATTTTAATTTTTAATATTTTGTTGAGAATCCTTTGCAAGCAATGACTGCCTTAAATCTGAACTCATGGACATCAGCAGAGACTGGGTTTCTTCTTTGAGATGCTTTGCCAGGTCTTTACTACGGCTGACTTCAGTTGTTTGTTTGTGGCACTTTCTGCCTTTAGTTTAGTCTTCAGCGAGTTAAATGCTGCTCGATCGGGTTGAGATCAGGAGATTGACTCGGCCGTTGCAGAATATTCCCCTTTGTTACCTTCAGAAACTCCTGGGTTGCTTTTGCTGTATGTTTTGGGTCATCGTTCATTTGTACTCTGAAGCACTGCTCAATCAGCTTTGCTGCATTTGACTGAATCTGGGCTTCTGACTTCTTTCTTCCAGTCATTCTGGTACAGGTTGATCTTAATTTCAGCCGCCCAAAGAATGCTTTTCCAGAAGTGCTCTGGTTTTTTAGATGTTTTTTTGGCAAAATCTAATCAGGCCTTGTTTGCAGCTTGTGGTGAAGCCTCTGTATTTGCTCTGGTGAAGTCTTCTCTTGATTGTAGACGCGTCTGCCTCCTGGAGTGTGTTCTTCTCTTGGCTGGATGTCGTGAAAGGGTTTTTCTTAACCATGGAGAGGATTCTCCGATCATCACCACTGTTGTCCTCCGTGGACGTCCAGGTCTTTTTATGTTTCTGAGCTCACCACCAGTGCAGTCTTGTTTTCTCTGTTGATTTGGCTCCTAATGTTCCTGCTCTCTCTCTGATGGATCTGTTTTGTTTTTGAAGCCTAATAATCGTCTGTTTCACTTGTATGGAGAGATCCTTTGACCGCATGATGTGGTTCACAGCAACAGCTTCCAAATGCAAATGACACACTTAGAATCAACCACAGACCTTTTACCTGCTTAATTGATGTAGAAATAACGAAAGAATAGCCCACATCTGTCCAATTACTTATGGTCCCTTGGAAAAGGGGGGAGGTACATATTTAAGAGCTGTAATTCCTTAACCTTTCCTCCAATGTGATGCTCAAAGTGTGCACTTTAAACCCATATTCATTATATAACTGTAACTTGAATATGTTTTGGTCAGCAGTTAAAATAATACAAATTGTGCCTGTGTCCAAATAAACATGGTTGTGTGTGTGTGTGTATATAATATCTGTTTTTTATATGTAGAGCTGTGCAATAATACAGTTTTCTGCAATGATATAAGCAACCCTTCAGTTGTGATTTGCTGTGTAGTATATAATGAAGCAGCATGTGAGCGTGTGTTTGTGCAGTGAAATGTTTGGGTTTCTCAAAGAAACTGTTTTTAGACAGTTAAACAAAGTGCGTGAGGGAGTCGAACTCCGGTTCCCATATTTGCAGAATTAGAATTTCAATGGTTGTGTGGGACCCCGAGTGAACTAGTAATGTGATTTTATCAGACAGCGATGTCATTGTGCTCTATGATCCGTTTTGATCGGCCATCAGTATTCATAGATATTTGAGCACGTCCATTTAATGTCCATGAGAAAAGCTGTTTTAGTGATTCTCACAATAGAAGCCCCCCGTCGCCGCCCCGCTCCTGTAAAGACCTGGTTTATCTTTCTATTCTGCTGCGTCTTTTCTTCTCCTCACTTTCTCAGCACTCTCTCTCATTGAGAAAAAAGAATTTTAACGACCAAACCTTTTCCCTCTTGTCATTTTAACCCCCGTTTCTTTGCCACGTCTTCTACTGCTCCTCAAAAGGGGAACGGTGCGAAAGACGGGGAAAGAGTGGAAAAATGTAAAGCGGTAATTTTTCCTACAACTGTGTCTTCTGTCCTATTGTTGCCTTTCTAAGGCCGAGAGAAAGAGTGCGGTGAATGCAGTGCACGCGGAGCGAGACCGAGAGAGAGAAGTGGCCGAGAGACTCCGTCTTCATGCGCTGTTTCATTTATTTGAACTTTTAATCTAATTATTAACTATCTGAAGGATTCGAGGGCTTTGTCTGCTCTTTTGGGTGCCCTGTGGTCCGAGGACTCTGGATACGAAAACTTCTCACCCGAGAATATTTGTCAAGGGACTAACCAAAAGTGGCTTTATTTACTCTTTCCCATGCAACAACAGCCCAAAGTGACTTATAAGCTTCAAAAGGTATAAGAAATGTCATAAGAGACTGTATGAGTCATGAAAGTTGATATTTGAGATTATAAATGTCCAACCTGTGTCATATCTTGCAGTCAAACATGGCACGACACCAGGGTTATTATAGTTAACTCAAACAAAA
Source organism: Barbus barbus (assembly GCF_936440315.1). NCBI lineage: Eukaryota > Metazoa > Chordata > Actinopteri > Cypriniformes > Cyprinidae > Barbus > Barbus barbus. The sequence goes on from NC_136733.1 coordinate 1,058,776, forward strand.
ATTTAAAACAAAAATATACAAAAACTTTTTTTTTTTTGGTTTGGTTAACTGAAATAAAATACCATTTTAAAAAAATGTATTAAATGAATTCAGCTAGCTCTCAAAACATTTCTCATTTTCATTTATTTTAACTGATGCACTAAAATGACTAAACCTTAAACTGAAATAAAATTAATAAAACATATTATTTTTTTATTTTTTTTAAAGTAATAAAATTTGAATTAAAAAAAAAAAAACACAACAAAGTTACTAAAACCTTAAGGAAATTTAAATAAAAACGCAATAATTCAAACTAGTATTAATAAAATAAATCTTACCGATACTAAAATAACACTGGACAACACGTGTAACCACACCATATCTGATATTAGAGAAATTACTATTGCATAACGGTCATATGACTTTAGAATATAGAGTCTATGGACTAATAAAGATACTTTTATGCAGTTTTTCTCTTTTTGGAGACGTGGTCACTATAAACTGTTGTTGATTCAAATGTCAAGTTCAGATCTCAAAATTCTAAATTCAAAAGTCAAATTTCATGTTAAAAACTGCATGAAGATTTTTTTTTCAATTGTCTCCTATGAAAAAATGAACAACATCCGAGTTTGAAATGACAGTAAATAATGATGATGGTTTTTGGTGTTTACAGCTGTGAACGGATGAGCAGAACCCCGTGTTAAATGCTAATCAGACCCGTATGGGATCTTTTCTTTCTCCTTCAAAAGTCTTCTCCGCCTTCTCCTTCAGTTCCTCCTCCTCCCCCCCGATCCATTGGTATCCTCCACCTCTGGCCTCTGAGCCGCTCATTTCACGTTATGAATAAGTCGACTATTCAGCGTGATTCAAGCAGACTGATCTGATCATTTCACTTCTACAGCAGCCACAAAAACACTATATCTAGACTCTTCAGCCACACTTAAACATGAAATATAAGTCACTAATTTAGTTAAGGAAAGATAAATACGTTTTAAATGTATTCAAACGGATAAAACAACAGATGTAGTGATGAAAATGAAGATTAAAACATACTGTCTGTATCTCTCTATCTCTCTATCTATCTATCTGGTTATCTAGCCATCCATCCATCCGTTCACCCACCCACCCATGTATCCATCCGTCCATCATCATATGTTAATGTAAAATCTTTTGTAATATAACTTGTGTTTGTTTGTATGCTGGTTTTTATTGTATTTGTTATACTTGTATATTTTTAATTGTTTATGCCATGAAAACAGCCTAAGATGTTGACATGGCATTAAATAAATAAATATAATATCCATCCATCCGTCTGTCTGTTTTATCGTTGTCATTCTGTTCTGTCGTTTTCTCTCTCATTTCCGAGCAGCAGAGTGTTTGTTATTTTCCCGTGCCGCTCTTCTCTCTCTGATGTGGATGATGTTCCTCACACTGATGTATGTTGGTTCTCTCAGGTGTTCCAGTCAAAGTCACGCATGTAAAGGAAGGAACATGTAAAGAGACGCCGCTGGAGATCTTCTGCTATCTGAATGAGATCGGGTGAGCATGAAGGAGTTCAGTCTCAGTGTGTACTATCATGTCTTCAGCAATGATCTGATCAGAGCTTGTGTTTCTCTGTGGCTCCTTAAGGGGGCGATCAGAAACTTCAGATTGTATTCGTTCATAATCAGCCACATAAACATACAAATGTCATTTGGTACAGTAAGGGTATGTGTCACTGGAGAATATGTGCATTTGTATATGTATTGAATATGTAGTCATTGGTCAATAACACACTCTCTGGTTTCACAGTGGGAAGCATGGTGTGGGGAGGATCGATATTGTGGAGAACCGCTTCATTGGAATGAAGTCCAGAGGTACAAATCTACATTTATGCATTTATCAGATTCTTTATCTAAAGCGCCTTACATTGCATTCGAGATAGACATTTGATCAGTTCATGCATTCACTGGGAATCAAACCAAAAAGCAAATAGCGAAATGAATGGTTGTTGCAATACTGTCAAATTAAAGAAATTATGACAAAATCATACTAAGTTATGATAATTATATGAATATTAATTTATTGTTGTTATTATGAAGAAAAATAAATATATATATATATATAATATAAATAAAACATATAATCATGTATATATTAAATTATGCACTTAATATATAATCTTTTTTATTATTTATTTATGCTAATAATAATAATAAATTAATTTCCTATATTATTGTTGTTGTTAACAAAAATAAAATATAAATAAAAGTATATATAAAATTATACGCACTCATTTTAATATATGTTTAATGAATATAATTTTTATGTTTTTTGTAAGTAATAATAATAACACATTTTCTTATATTTTCTTTTAATGTTTAAAAAGTATGTTTTGCAAGAAAATACCATAAAATTCTTCTACTTCAAAAATTCATGTTAAATTCCATGTGTTTCTTTCTAATTGTGAGTGAAAATAGCTTCTACACCAATTTAGTTTTTTTTTTAAGTGATAATTTTATCATAATTTCTTCAGTGTTGCAGAATGCAGAAATGACTCCATGGAACGGTGCAGAAATGAAACGCTTCACTTTTAATTTCTGATCCTTGAACTGTATGTAAAGTCCCTCACGTTTGATGTTTGTCCAACTGTTGGCAAAAGCTTTTCCTCCCTTCCATCAAATGTTTTGTGAAGAGCAGTTTCAGATGAATAAGCCGCTGTATTGGGTCCGTCGGCCTCACGCCGCTCTGATTGGCAAATTGTCTTCCTCCACTGTCTCCGGAGTGGCAGGTAGGAATTGGAAAAATACGCGAGGTCTTGTTTTCCCCAACGGTTCACAGAAGATCAGACCTATTCTTCTGAAAGTCAGCGTTTAGGATGTTCAATAAAGACCCTGACAGCCTGTGTTTATGTGACACGGTCCAGCAGAATGAAGTGAACTGGTGTTTATGTGTGTCACGCTCACCCAGACGGAGGTTCAGACGGAAGCTGTCATTCGCTGACAGAACAAGAAATCACTGCAGAACTCATCCAGAGTGATCACAGGACAGGAGTTACTTCATCATCTCATGCAATTACATGCTCTCTAAATATTACCATAACTCAGGTCTGCAGTATCGAAAGAAATCATTCATCAAGGATGCATAAATTGATCAAAAGTGACAGTAAAGACATTTATAATGTGTCAAAAGATTTATATTACAGTTTCCACAGAAATATTGGGCAGCACAACTGTTTTAAGCATTGATAATAATCAGAAATGAGCAAATCAGCATATTCGAATGATTTCTGAAGATCATGTGACACTGAAGACTGGAGTAATGATGCTGAAAATACAGCTGTGCATCACAGAAATACATTACAGTTTAACAGATAATCACATAGAAAACAGCTAAAATTATTCCACATTTTTTTTGGCCACATAAATGCAGCCTTGGTGAGCAGAAGACGCTCCGAAACATTGATTTAATATTCAAGAACATTACAAAATCTGGGTGATAGTTTACATCACTGTATAATTTTAATCCTAAAATAGATTAAACCTAATTAATAAAAATTACAAAAGCACAAATCAAAATTACAAATATAAAACGAAAAGTGAACATATAAAATAAACACTAATTCAAACATTAAATAAAAGCCATAATAGTATTACTAGAAGGACACTGGATTCTCATTAACATATGATTAAATCATGATTTTAATAAAATTAATATGAAAATATATGGAAAGATAAAAATAAAAATTCTAAATATTTCTAAAACCGTAATACTGTCATAGGTCATGATATTAGAACTTAAAGGCTGGTATTTCTATAAAGATACACTTCTGTAATTATAGAAGACCATAATAAAAATTGACATTTTATAAAGTTATATTATTGGCTAATATTTAGAAATAAAGTGGATTTTATGTTTTGAAGAAACACCATATAGTGCAGCATATGTTAATGCGGAACCAGTGTTATTTTATTATTACTTTATACTATTATAGGTTTTATTAATATTTTGAATTTTTTGAATTTTATTTTTTTTTATTTTGTTCTGTGCTTTTTGAAAAAATATTATTACAGTAGTCAACATTTGAAGTGGATCAAAACCGTTCATCAAAGTTGTCCTAAAACCTAAAACCAAAATGCATTCTTGTCTTAGGACAACTTTGATGAACGGTTTTGATCCACTTCAAATGTTGACTACTGTATTTAAGTTTAATCTCTTTCAGTTTTATTTCTTATAATTTTAGTGTTTCAACTTTTTCAACTTTTTTTGGTTAGCTGCTAATGCAGCGTTTAAATCTTTTTTTGTTTAGTTAAAATTTTTCATCTAATATATATATTTCAATGAGCACAAAGTTTTGGTGAATGCCACTGTGTCGCAGCCTCAGGCTTGAGTTATTAAGCTCTTTAAATCAGGTGACTGTGTGTGTGTGTGTGTGTGTGTGTGTGTGTGTGTGTGTTCAGAGGACAGTCTTTGAAGTGTTAAAGCAGTATTAACACCACCGGAGTCAGGAATGATAAGCCACCAGCCATTTAACCTCATCGTCCCCATCTCTGCTGAGTAAAGATGCATGTAAATCAGTCCTTCATCTCTCAGGATCTTAATACCTGCAGAGACTTTTATCAGATTTTCCTGACGGAAGCGCAGCGCTTTAGTCCCTCAATCTCCTGCGCTAAATCCACAGTCTTAATGTATCAGATTGCCACTTTTCAGGACTTAAGAGATGTGGGTAATTTGCTAAGTCTTGTTTTGGGCAGCAGTTTCTGTGGCCTTTCAGAGGTTTGGACTGAGCCGGGCTTCTGCCTCCAGGGACGGAGATTGTTTTACACGAAAGACTCTTAGAAGTCAAAAAGCTTCTGTTTAATGAAGGAATTGTACCTTTACTGGAAGAAATCTTTAGTCTTTAATCTTTAATCTTTTTGTCTTATTCACTGTTTCTGTGTTACAAACTTTAACAGCACTGTGTCTGATTTTAAGTAATTGGAAATCACATATTTTCACATAAATCTATTTTTTATCATTTGTAATAAAAAAATAAAAATAAAAAAAATATATATATATATTAGTTTTAAATAATATTTACAATACTGTTATTATTTTATATTTTACATTTTCATTTTATAGTTATAGTGTATTTTTGTCATTTTTAGTACTTTTTTAAAATATGTGCCTATATAGTTTTTATTAATTGTATTTTAGATTTAGTTATTTTAGTGTCAAGCTAAACTAAATTAAAATGACAAATGTTGCTGAAATAATTTTTTTCATATTTTATTTAATGTTAGTAACATTTATTTTCTTTAAAAAAATTGTTTTAGTGAGCTATAATAAGCCTGATATATACAGTATCTCACAGAAGTGAGTACACCCCTCACATTTTTGTAATTATTTTATTATATCTTTTCATGTGACAACACTGAAGAAATGACACTTTGCTACAATGTAAAGTAGTGAGTGTACAGCTTGTATAACAGAGTAAATTAGCTGTCCCCTCAAAATAACTCAACACACAGCCATTAATGTCTAAACCGCTGGACACAAAAGTGAGTACACCCCTAAGTGAAAATGTCCAAATTTGGCCCAATTTTTTATAGTCCAGTGATTTTAATAAAAAGTAAATTTTTGGAATATAATGTTTTATTTATTCATATTTATTAGATGTTTTAAATTTTTTTATTGATGTTTAGTGATATGTTATGTTGTAGTAAATCAAATAATTTAAGAATCATATTTTGGTTGATTTGGCCATTGAAAAGCATATCCTGGTTTTTAATCTGAATGGTGTGTATGCTGGTCATTTTCTGGCCTATAGAGTGGACACAGTCAATCATCATCATGTGTGTTTGTGTAAAGACTTCATTCCCGTCTGTCAGCTCTGAGCTCTGAAGAATAGCAGCCTCTGGACCTTCAGGTGTCCGTTCATCATCACCTGTGACCCCTCAGACAGCCAAGCGAAGCTTCATTTCTGTGTCAGACGCAGACGCTGTAAATTGCCGGGTAGCGTAAAGCTGAGCAGCGGATGCTGACAGACTCCAATGATGCTTTCCTTCTCTATTATCATTCATGTGGCAGCTGTCAATGTGTCCGTCAACACCCGTCGTCATGACAACCATAATTCAGAATGAATGGGATTGTTCCCAAAAATCAGCACAGAAAACTCTTTTAACGCTGTTCTTATTTTTTACTAGACATTGCCTTGATGCTACTCTTCTTGTGTTAATCGGTTTTGTGATGGTAAAATCAAACCTCTTTTCGCTCGGGGCTGAAACAATGATTTTTTCATTTTCTTTACCCATCAGGTATCTATGAAACCCCTGGAGGAACTATCCTGCTTCACACTCATCTGGACATTGAGACCTTCACGATGGACCGAGAGGTTCGGAAGATCAAACAAAGTCTTGGCATCAAGTTCTCCGAGCTCATCTATAACGGTACGGATCAGGGTTGAGCTGTCATTACAAACCAACTCACATTTACAGTTCAGAAAAGAGGGTGTCTGTCTGTGTCTGTGTCTCTCTCTCTCTCTCTCTCTGTCTATGTCTGTCTGTCTGTCCGTCTGTCTGTTAAGGCCTGATGTACTTCAAATGAACTCGAAGAACAAACTGATATGACATCATTTCGAACAAAATCAGGGCCGAAACGAAGTTCATTTTGAGTTCGTTTCGGCAGTTCGAAACAGCTCACCAAAGCAAACTTTCTGGGGGAGTTTGTTTTGGCTCCTAAACACCTTTGAGCTGCCATTGGTCCGTGGCAATTAGGCAATCGGTGGGTGTATTCTGGAACTCCAGTTTCTTTGATGTGGGTTTTTTTATTTTTCGATTCGTTTCTCATTCAATGGAGGTCAGGCAGGAGAACAACATCTCCGAGTCACTATTTATTCAATGTAGAGAAACATCAGATGCAGGTTTTCCATAGCCATGAATGAAAGGAAAGAATGAAGATATAAGGTAGCAAGTACCAAATACATGTGTTTCAAATAAATGTTACACCATACTGCTGCTGCTGTATACCTTTAAAAGCTATACAATAAATGAAACGCCAAAAGAACATACGATAATAAACCTTTGTTTTTATGAAATCATGACACCACATAAAATATAAAATGTCTGTCTGTGTCTCTGTCTGCCCGTCTGTCTGTCCGTCCGTCCGTCTATCTTTTCGTCCGTCTGTCTGTCTGTCCGTCTGTCTGTCCCTCCGTCTATCTGTGTCTGTCAGTCCATCTGTCTGTCCGTCTATCTGTGTCTGTCTGTCTGTCTGTCTGTCAGTCTGTGTCTGTCTCTCCATCCGTCTATCTGTGTCTGTCCGTCTGTTTGTCTGCGTCTCTGTCCGTCTGTCTGTCTGTTTGTCCGTCTGTCCCTCTGTCTGTCCGTCTATCTTTCCGTCCGTCTGTCCGTCCGTCTGTCTGTCTGTCTGTCTGTCTGTCTGTCTGTCCGTCCGTCTGTTTGTCTGCGTCTCTGTCTGTCTGTCTGTCTGTTTGTCCGTCTGTCCCTCTGTCTGTCCGTCTATCTTTCCGTCCGTCTGTCTGTCTGTCCGTCTGTCTGTCCCTCCGTCTATCTGTGTCTGTCAGTCCATCTGTCTGTCCGTCTATCTGTGTCTGTCTGTCTGTCTGTCTGTCAGTCTGTGTCTGTCTCTCCATCCGTCTATTTGTGTCTGTCTCTCCATCCGTCTATCTGTGTCTGTCTCTCCATCCGTCTATCTGTGTCTGTCTGTCCGTCTGTCTATCTGTGTCTGTCTGTGTCGGTGTCTTTGTCTGTCTGTCGGTGTCTTTGTCTGTCTGTCCGTCTGTCTGTCCGTCTGTCCATCCGTCCGTCTGTCTGTCTGTCTGTCTGTCTGTCTGTCTGTCCGTCCGTCTGTCTGTGTCTTTGTCTGTCTGTCTGTCTGTCTGTCTGTCCGTCCATCCGTCTGTGTCTTTGTCCGTCTGTCTGTCCGTCTATCTGTCCGTCTGTCTGTCCGTCCGTCTGTCTGTCCGTCTGTCTGTCCGTCTATCTTTCCGTCCGTCTGTGTTTTTGTCTGTCTGTCTGTCCGTCTGTTTGTCTGTGTCTTTGTCTGTCTGTCTGTCTGTCCGTCTGTTTGTCTGCGTCTCTGTCCGTCTGTCTGTCTGTTTGTCCGTCTGTCCCTCTGTCTGTCCGTCTATCTTTCCGTCCGTCTGTCCGTCCGTCTGTCTGTCCGTCCGTCCGTCCGTCCGTCTGTGTCTTTGTCTGTCCGTCTGTCTGTCTGTTTGTCCGTCTGTCCCTCTGTCTGTCCGTCTATCTTTCCGTCCGTCTGTCCGTCCGTCTGTCTGTCCGTCCGTCCGTCCGTCCGTCTGTGTCTTTGTCTGTCTGTCTGTCTGTCCGTCTGTTTGTCTGTGTCTCTGTCCGTCTGTCTGTCTGTTTGTCCGTCTATCTGTCCGTCTGTCTGTCTGTCCGTCCGTCCGTCTGTGTCTTTGTCTGTCTGTCTGTCCGTCTGTTTGTCTGTGTCTCTGTCCGTCTGTCTGTCTGTTTGTCCGTCTATCTGTCCGTCTGTCTGTCTGTCCGTCCGTCTGTCCCTCTGTCTGTCCGTCTATCTTTCCGTCCGTCTGTCTGTCTGTCCGTCTGTCCTTCTATCTGTCCGTCTGTCTGTCTGTTTGTCTGTGTCTCTGTCCGTCTATCCGTCCATCTGTCCTTCTATCTGTCCGTCCGTCCGTCCGTCTGTCTGTCTGCCTGTCTGTCTGTCTGTCTGTCCGTCTGTGTCTGTGTCTGGATGTCTGTCCGTCTGTCTGTCTGTGTGTCTGTGGTGTCTCAGGTGTGTTCATCTGTCTGTTGTGAGCAGCAGCAGGTCTCCACTCCTCCCCTCTAATAATAGGATTTGGCCCATTAGCAGCTGATTACGGAGCCCCTGTAATTAAAGCGTTATGTGAGCACGGGGCCCTGTCCCTCAGAGGAGTGAGCAGCGGGACGCTCGCCTCAGATTAAACTCATTAGAGTCTGAACCACAGAGAGACAGACTGCTGCTGCTTCACACACCTGTGCGCCGGAATACATCAGACCACAAACAACACAAACAGCGATCGAATCACCTCTAAACACAGCTGAAGTAGAAACCAGACAGTTTCACGCTGAGGTCTGCTTGTGTTTGAAAACATTCAGTCACCAGGATTCCTCAGTTCACTCTAATTCTTCATGAAGTGCTTTTGAACCTGGAATTTATTTTACTGTTCTACCGACCAGTCAAAACAAAACAATTTATTGTTTACTGTAAATAAAATGAAAACACCACAGTGATTTATTTTAGAAGTAACTACATTTCAAAAGAAAATTTGTATAATTACAACAGTGGGTCTCAATCAGGAATCATCAAATTTCCAAGGGAGGTGCAAGATTAATTAAAATGAATTAAAATAAAACCAAAAAAGAAATGAGCTAAAACCTCTAAAAAGCAAGATGTAAATATATTTCTTTAATATTTATATTGATATTTTAATATTCATTATTTCTATTAATGTCATATTTATATTTCTTTTATATTTAAAAAGCAATTTCTAGACCTGGAAAAGTCATGGAAATTTCTATAATGAATATAATTTCTTTCTAGTTATGTTAAGCTTTAAAATATATTTTCAGGAGAAGAATGTACTCCTCCAACTAACAAAAATATATAAAACAATAAATAAATGGCTAAAACATTTGTTATTTGTAAGTAATTAATAATAATAATAATAAACAAATCACATATGACTAGACAAGTCTAAAGGTTCTAAAGTGTGTGAACCCTGATGAATATTCACTTACTGAACTTCTGAAAGTACAGAATTTAATTATTTATAATTATTTTAATTCAATTATTTAAAAAATTGCCGACCCTAGTTTATTTAAATTATAAATTAGTATTTTTGTTATTACTTAAGAAGAGCCAGTAATATTTTGAAGGGCCTTTGAATATTGTCTTGGGCAGAGGAGCTTCTTGGAGTCAGAAAGTTTGAGGAGCGCTGGTTTACAAGGAGACCTCTGATATTTGACGTTTACTGGATCAGTGTTAATGAAGCGCTGTGGTTCTCTTCACTCTCTCAGGGTTCTGGTACAGTCCGGAGTGTGAGTTCGTCCGTCACTGCATTGATAAATCTCAGGAGAACGTGGAGGGTCGCGTGCAGCTGTCTGTCTTTAAGGGTCAGGTGTACATCCTCGGCCGAGAGTCGCCCAAATCCCTGTACAACGAGGAGCTGGTCAGGTAAAAACACCACCCGTCATTCATTTAGACTCACCTGAACACACCAGTAACGCTTCTTCAGCATCTGCGCTCAGTCTGCTCAACACTTAAACATGCATTTGGGAACACAGCACTCACTATGTTTACTTTTATTTGCACATTTGCATAATTTCATAATTTTACAGTATTTCACCGGTATTGCGCCAATATAAAAGCTCAAGGATTTGAAATGTTAAAAATGAAGAATTTAAGACTATATCCTGCAGTGTAAAATAAAATTATTATTATTAGTAGTAGTAGTAGTAGTTAACTTTTTATTTTATTGTACCAATGTCATTTACAACAGTAATATATTTCTCTCTTGAGTTTTATACTTAAGAGTTAAATAATAATAATAATGGTTATTAATATTTTTTATATAAAATATGATATATTATGTAAATATTAAATATTAATAATTATTATTTTTATTATATGAAAATATGATATTATGTAAACATTATATGTAAAAAAAACAATAATATAATATTATTGTTATATTAAATATTATATTTTAGAATAATCGAATATTTAAAAAAAATAAGCAATTATTATTATTGTTATTATTGTTTTGTTGTATACAATAATGAATAAAATAAAAAAATAAAAATATTTAGTAAAATATATATTATAGTATATTATATAAACATTTGATAAAATATATAATTAATATAATAAAAGCAACCAAAAACAATAACAATAATTAGTTATTAATAATCAATTAATTAAAATAAACTGACTTCCTAAAACATGTATGTATGTGTGATGTAATGTGGACTATCATTTGTTTGCATCCAGTTTAAAGTCCAGCTACAGAGTCATAATAAAACATTTTTTAAAAAGTATTAAAAATCATATGTATTTACCTGCATGCCATGTGACCAGGAACATGCAAATGTGTCACTGAATTACTGAAATAAAAAACGTCAAATCTCAGGGGTCTTGAAGTAAATCTTTAGCTGTAGGTGAAACAGCATCAGGACAAACACTTCCTGTTTTCTGTGAGGTGTGTGTTTGCAGAGGGTTCAGTCTGAAGTGTGTGTGATGATCAGGAACAGTGAGATCATTGAGGTCTGACCCCTGTGTGTCCTCAGGGCAGCTCCATCTGTCTAATGGCTGTGTTCAGAGGAAGTTGCATGTTTTATGCCGGTTAAGTGTGGAGGCGCGCGGTTGAAAGGTCGTCTTGCGCTTTCGCTCGAGGCGACGCTGAAGCACAGAGCGTCCCGTGAAACAAACTCTTTTAGCATCAGATCTTCACTTGACTTCACTTCTCTGTATTAGAGCTCCTGCGGTTTTCTGTCAGAATAAAAGTTTGATTGTTTAAAAAAAATTTAACGAAGACTTAAAGCCTTAAATATTAGTACTGTCATTTTATTGTTTTAATGTAAAAATAAAATAATGATTACAATATTATTTTGCTTAAATACAATTTTTTTTCATTTTACAATGAAACGTTGTAGTATTATTTAATTTTTTATTTTGTAATATAGTAATATTAGTGCTGTCAGTCAATTAAAGAATTAAGTAATTAGTCACATTTTTCTGTATTTAATCACAGTAATATAATATATGTATATAGTAATGTTATTATATAGTAATATTTCTTACCTTGTAATGTAGTAATATTACTATATATATAAAAAATATATATACTATAAAAAAATGTATTTCGTAATAATAATAACTATATAATGTGTGTGTATATATATATATATATATATATATATATATATATATATATATATTTATACATATTATTTTTATATATTATATTTACAGATTTTTTAATATTTTTTTATTTATATACTTGTATTAATGATCTATTTAAATCAGTTATTTATATTAATTGGTGGAGGTGCCCTAACTTTTTAATACAAAGGGCTAAAAATTAAACTTGATTGAGGGTTGTGGGCCAAAAGTGGATGTTGCATTATATCAAAATATGTTTTATTAAAATGCGTTACATTTTATTAAATAATTAACTTTTTTTTATATTTTTTAAATAATTTTTAGAATTTTTTTTTTTTTTAATTTTCACATTTTGAAAAAAAGCTGAAAAAAATTATTCACCTATTTTTTCTTTTCACTTGGGATACAGCATGGCGGGCCAAATCAAAGGTCAACAGGGGTCAACTTTGTGCATTTTTGGTATTGAGTGAATTATGCTCAAAATCATCAATTCTTTCATCATGGGTGGATTGTCTCACTGATGCATGCTGGGATTGCTGTCTGCATTGGAAACGTTTGGCTCTTGTAATTATGATGCTTACCTTTAGAAACAGACTTTGTGAGCTTGCAGTTTTTGCAGTAAATCAGTATATTATTATGATTTCTGAAGATCATGTGACACTGAAGACTGGAGTAATGATGCTGAAAATACAGCTTTGATCACAGAAATACATTACACTTTAACACATATTCACATAGAAAACAGCTGTTTTTAATTTTTTAAATATTTAAAAATTTTACTCTATTTTTGATCAAATTAATGCAGCCTTGGTGAGCAGAAGACTTCTTTCCGAAACAACATTAAACAAATCCTACTTCATGTACACTACTTTTTTTATTTGTGTTTGCTTTGCTGTCTCTAATTTTCCCTGTAAGTTTTCTCTCAGTTTATTTGAGTTGTTCTATAATGAACATGTCTATTGGAGATTTTGAATATTCAGTAATTATTTCTGCGTGCTGTATTGATCTGGTTTTCTCTTTACAGTATGGATGTGCAGGGCGACTACGACCCCTGCGATGCCTCTGGATTCATCAGGATCAATGCGGTCAGGTCAGTCAAAGCAGTCTGAATGAACGTAAACGTCTGTATCTGATCGAGGTGCTTCATAGATGATCTGCTGTGTTTCAGGCTGCGGGAACACAACCGTCTGCAGGGAGCCGCTCAGAAGAAGTGATTCTTCTCATTCAATCAGCTGTTACTGTACATGTAGCTATCACGTTACAGCCTGTTACTGATTAAAATCCACAAAACACAGCAAATCAGTTTGTCAGGCATGTGATTTATGCACATTTATGCATTTTACACCTGTTAATTTGCACTTATGTGTTTACATTTATGCAGTTTACAGTACATTTATGCGTTTATGCTTATGAATTGTACACTTATGCATTAACATTTATGCAGTTTACAGTATTCATTTATATTTATGAATTTTACATTTATGCATTTTATAGTACATTTTTGCATTTTACAATTATGCATATTAACTTTTGCATTTTACAGTACATTTATGCGTTTTACACTTATGCTTTTGAATTTCTGCAGTAACATTTCTCCATTTACACATGAAATTTAGACTTATTTACAGATTTTACACTGATTAATTTATACTTATGCATTTACTTTTATGCATTAACATTTCTGCATTTTACATTAATGCATTTACACTTATGCATTTGCATGTATGCATTTACCCTCATGCTTTTAGCAGATGCTTTATACAAAGGGTGGACAAAAGCAATTCATCAAAAGACAGACGTGAATGATCCTATGATTATTGTTCAACATGTATAATGTGGCAGTCTTTTAAATCTTATTTCTGCTTGAATGGGTTACTTTTGAAGCCTTTAGATATGAAAGCAGCAGGTACTTCAGACGTCCTTCAGTCCATCAGTCTGGTGTTTACTGCGCTTTAAATCATCAGTTTCTCATTGCAGATCTTCCTCTCAGCCCAGGCTTTTAAAGCAAAGAGAAAGAACAAATAACCATCATGATGTGACATCCGTGATGTTTTCAGTCCTCGGCAAAAGCCATTTACTCTCCATCAACAAATACTTCTGCACTTCTTCCTCTTAAGGTGCCAAACTGTGGCTTTCTGCTCCCTTTCCATTTCCGTCGTGCTCATTGAATGTTGTTCTTTGGTAAGGACAGAACCTGGATCCCCCCCGCTGCTGGTAATAGACGTCAGGCATGCGTTCAGTCTTTCAGCCGGACCAGAATCCCCTGCTTCAGCTGCTCAATTACACCGCAGGCGTCTCCATCCGCTCCTCCAATTACACCACCGGCCCCCTTTATTTACAAGCACGTGCATACGTGAAGACAAATTGCCTGGAGATCACTCGGGCCTGCTGCAATTTGGACGTTTCTTCTACCGAGATGAAGCCACTGTTGAATTAGTCTCTCAGGCTGAAGGAGGCCGCGTCACAAAAACACGCTCGCATACTGCGCTTACGCTTTCTGCTCCACTATACAGTGTGAACCAACGCTGAACACATGCAATACATGCAGATTCCAAAAGACAAAAAAGGTAAATAAATAAATTAGTTTTGAGGTCAAAATATGTCATTTAGATACGGAAACCCATTTCTGCCAATTATGACTTTGTATCTTACAGTTATGACTATATCTCGCAATTATGACTTTTTTGCAATTGACTTTTTTTTCGCAATTATGATTATATCTCACAGTTATGATTTTTTCTCACAATTGTTTTTATCACAATGACTTTTTTAACAATTATACATTTTTTCAGTCATGACTTTATATCTTGCAATTATGACTTTTTTCTCACAATTATGACTTTTTCACAATTATGAATATATCTCACAATCATGACTTTTTTGCAATTATGACTTTTTCAGAATTGATTATATCTCACAATTATTACTTTTTTGTGCAATTATGACTTTTTTCTCACAATTATGATTTTTTTTCCAGTTATGACAATATCTTGCAATTATGACTTTTTTCTTACAATTGACTTTTTTCTTACAATTGACTTTTTTCGCAATTATACTCGCAATCATTAATTTTTTGCAATCATGATTTTTTTCACAATTATGATTATATCTTACAATTATGACTTTTTTGGGGCAATTATGACTTTTCTCACAATTATGATTTTCACAATCATCATTTTTAGAATTATGATTTTTTTTCCACAATTATGACTTTGTATATTGCAATTATGACTTTATAGCTCGCAATTCTGGCTTTTTTCTTGTTTTGTTGTTTTGTTTCCACTACAAAATAAAAAAAAAATAAAGGTAATTGTGACTTTTAATCTCACTGACCAGAACACTTTTTCACTGGAGGAAGCGTTATTATGGATTATGGATTCATATTTTAGTTAAAATGTCTTATTGCTGGATTAGTTTGAGCTTTTGTCTTCTCCAGATGTTAACTGATGGACTGGAGTGGTGTGGATTATTGTGATGTTTTTATCAGACTCTCATTCTGACGGCACCCATTCACTGCAGAGCATCCATTGCTGAGACACTGATGCAGAGACACATTTCTACAAACCTGATGAAGAAACACACTCATCTGTATACTCATCTGATGGCCTGAGGGTAAATTTTCATTTTTGGGTGAACTATTCCTTTAAAATGATTGACATCTTGCATATTCTGCAAGGGGGTGTAAACTTATGAGCAGAACTGTAAATGGTGGACTATCAGGATTTGAAACTATAAAATGATAGATTATCCTGATTTACAGTGTTAGGAAAAAGAGCCAGAAAAAAAAAACTAATTCATGACTGACATGCACTGAGTACTCTTTTCCAGAATGCAATGTGCTTGACTGGATCTCTGAATCAGCGTTAGTATGTTAGTCTGCTGTGGTGTTTGTTTCAGCTCATGTGTTTGCCGCAGACAGGAAGTGGAGTCAGCAGCTTCCTGTGTCTCACGCTCTCAGATCTTCTACCTGTCAGTCGAGGTATGAAAGCATGGCGAGCCGTCCAGGTGAATTAATGATCCGTGACCTTCCCTCAATTACATCTCATTACGCCACAGCCCCGAGGGATTCTGGGACACAATGGGAAGACATGAGAATTAAGAGTCGTCTCTGAAAGCCAATCCTGCTGTCCGTCACTCAATGTCACACAAAGAGCTGCTCTGTTCAGACAAAACCCTTCGTTTCGCTTCATTTCTGATTATTGCTCTGTGTTCAGGGCACAGATTTACCAGAGTAAAAATTGCAATAAATCAACATGTAAATAGACTCTGAAGTTACACTAAAGTAAAGCATTATCAGTAACTAAAATTAAAACTATTAGTAAAACTATTTAAAAAGTAATAAATACAAATAAAATATATTAAATAAAAATAATAATAATATTATGTGTGTGTGTGTGATTTTAATAATAGTGTAAGCGCTACAATTGTAGTAAACGCTACTTTAAAAACAGGTTTGTTTAACTGAAATTAAAATATATATCTAATAAATATTAGATATTAAATTAACTTAAGCTTATTTTATTTCAGTTAGTTGGCAACATTTCTAATTTTCATTTAGTTTAAGTTAAAGTACCAAAATTGCTAAAACTGAAATAAAAATTAACACAAACTAAATATATATAAATATTTAAATATATTTGTATATATACATATATAATATAGACAAAATGCTACAAAATAAAAAAATAAACTAAAATGAAAATGGAAAATATTAAAAAAATAATTAAAATATGAATAAATACAATCATATTAATCAGTGTTACTTTAATATCTTGAAATATAATATTATAGTTTTTATTAATAATTTCAATGAAATTATATTCTCCATTATTATCTTTTGAAAATTTTTGTCTTTTTTTTTTTTTTTTTTTTTAAATACGTCTATATAGTTTTTGTTCATTTTCATTTCACGTTTAGTTTTAGTTATTTTAGTACATCAAGTTAAACTAAATGAAAATGATCAATTATGTTTATTTTATGTCAAGAAACGAAAATATTTGTAGTTTTAGTTAATTATAATCACACTGATATTAATTATAAAACCCCAACAAGTCATAAATGTAGAGTTTTGTACTCTAATTTGTTACTTTAATTTATTTTCATTCACATTTTATTGTAACGAAAATGTTTCTTATGGTTTTAGCTGACTATAATCACCATGATATTAATGATACTAAAGAAAGCAGGGATTTATGATGTAATTTTCTTTCATTCGACCATCTTTTGCTCCTCTTTTTACATTCACACGTCTTCCAGTGTTCACATTTACGCTTTACTAGAGTCTGAACTAAAGCTTTGTAATCCTCAGAAATCTTGAGATCTGCTGTCATGATGTCAATCAGGTGAACCTGAGAAGAGTCACCTGCGTCTCGCTGATCTTTGTTCTGCACAATGACCGCAGGCCTTTATTAACATCAATTATAGTAACCCAAGACTCACACGGGCCCCTGCGGCTCCGCAGAGGCCCCTCGTCTCACTTGTTGCCATTAAGGGTCCGCGGACAATTATGTCAAATGTTAAATGGTGAAATGACATGGAGATCCAGGAGAACGCAGAGAACCGAAGCCCGTTTGAAGTCGTTGTTTTGCTCAGTGTGTATCTGAGGAAGTACTGCAGGCTGAGATTTGTTAAGGATGATGACAGGAATCTGGAGGTTAAGACGCTCTGGAGGTTTGATCTCAGGCTAATGGCTCTGGATGGATATGAGCTCATAATCTCACAGCTATATCTGCTCTCCTCATGGATTTATTATGCTCCGGTACGATCATTAGACTGGTTTAAAAGGCTGTTTAAGGCATAAAGTCAGACTAATATGGCACTTTTTGAGTTTACAGTTTACATTGGTGTAAAGCATCACTCCTCACTGTTGTTGTTGTTATTATTTATTTACTTGACTTATTTAAAACCCGAATTCTGGAAATGTTGGGACGTTTTTTAAATTTGAATAAAATGAAAACTAAAAGATTTTCAAATCACATGAGCCAATATTTTATTCACAATAGAACATATTCAAAACTTATTAAATTGCATGAATCATTATCTTGGGTATTTCATATATAGTTCCTGAAGCATAAAAATGACTCATATTTGTCATCATTTTGTGCCCATCTTCTTGCCCTTAAACACTCCTAAGTTCACTTTTATATGGAAAAAAAAAAAGAAACCCAAATCGTAGTTGTGTTATTTATGCATTAATGCCATTACATCGTGGTAAGCACTTCGTAACAAATAAATAAATGATATTAAATAATTGATGCCACTCTCTATAAAAACAACAACTAATTAAAGCCAGGCATATGAAAAAATAGCCAGAAAAAACATTTTAAATAAAACAGCTTATTGAATCTTTATAGAAAATATATTTAAAAACTAATTTGCATAAGTACATCATATTTGTATCATATTCATCAGGCTTTTATGGCTCATATAGTCAGAGTGAGAATATGGAGGAAAAAAACAGCTAAATTTTATTCAGAGACTCAAACTGAGCAAAAATATGAATGATATGCTGATGTTTATATGACGAAATACTGACATAAATGATCTAAATATCAGCGGTTGCTCTATATCTCCAGTAATATGTCTTAGTAAGATGCGACTGAAATGATCCAAACATATAATGCAATGCAATGCTGATTGAGAGATGAAGAAATAAACGCTCCTCAGAAGATGTGAGATGTTTTAGAGGCTATCCTTCCTCCGCTGAGGAAGAGTGAAAGTAAAGCTTCTGGAAACAAACGCTCCTCAAAAGATCCTGATGATCAGATTTGAGACATTGATTGATGGAGAATCAAGTAAAGCTGAGCTGCTTCAGTCCAGTAAGAGTTCATCTGGAGATATGACTGCAGTTATTCTGAAGCTTACTTGATTTGACAGCAGAAAGACACTGAAGCAGCAGCTGAAGCTGGACGTTTGTACGGTTACGGGAAATCCTCATCTGCTCCGAACGCGTGGCTCAGCGCTGCATATGATGAAGAGCGATCGATTGAGCCGTGGCTCCTCAGGGTTTGTGTGAAGCTCCAGTAACATGAGATCAGTCATTAACCCCCTCAGATGGCCAACATTAAGCAGGAGGCAAAATATTTCTATTTTTCCATCAATATTTTATCACGTGCAAAGCCGGAAACAAAGATAGAGCAGCTTTGAAAGTAATGGCCCCCCATCTGCTTTTATAGATCTGAGAGCGGCTGATTTTGCCCTTTGACAGGAACAGACGTCTCGAGACACACACACATGAAGACGGAGTCGAATGACAGAGAACACACACCACTGCTGCACAGCAGAGCAATCACACACTCCAACATCATTAAAACAATGCAAATGGATTTATTATTTATATGGAATCAGCTGATATATTATTTACTGAACATGCAATATGTGTTTGATCAGTATAATCAAACTTGTTTCGTTAAGGAGTTTCATGGTCCAGCATCTGATAACGCACAGCTCCTCTCCTGGAGTACATACACACAAAGTTGTATACTTTTTTCAATCACTGACACTATTTTTGAGCAACAAAGTCAAAGCTGTTTGTCTTATGTGCAAGTACTGGATAAAAGTACAAAGAAAATCTTGCTTGAATGCTTCTTCATTGTGACTATAGTCAAGTCAAGGCAATATTATTTGTATAGCGCTTTTAACAATGCAAATTGTGTCAAAGCAGCTTTACATCGGCTTGATATAAAGCTGGGTGGCTTTATATCAGCTTTACAGTATTTAGACGGGGAAATAGTTTGTCGAAATAGTGTCATTCTCCTCTGGCCAGACAAAATCAGCAGTTTAAATCTAGGCTAAAGCAGAATCAGATTGTGCAAAGGACTCATCTGGTTCCTGTGGTCTTGTCCCGATGGCCGTCTGGAGACAGGGTCTTCACTGTGGATCAGTCTCTGGGGCTCATCTAGGTGTCCTGGCTGTATAGAGGTCATCTCTAGGTGCTGATCCACCATCTGATCTGGATACAGTCTGGATCTGGGTGGCTATGGTGACCTCGGAATAAGAAAGAAACAGACTAATATTAGCGTAGATGCCATTCTTCTAACAATGTAACAAGTACATCAGGTGTTTTGGGAAGTGTTCCCGGTTCAGGTTGACCTAATTAATGCAGCCTAACAATCCTTTAACGGATTTGAATGATAGAAATGCGATAGTGTGTTATGTGTAAGCCAGGTTAAAGAGATGGGTCTTTAATCTAGATTTAAACTGACAGAGTGTCTTTACTTCCAGAACAGTGTTAGGTAGATTGTTCCAGAGTTTGGGCGCTAAATAGGAAAACGATCTCCCGCCCGCAGTTGATTTTGATATTGTAGGTATTATCAAACAGCCAGAGTTTTGAGATCGCAGCGGATGTAAAGGACTATAATGCGATAAGAGGATGGGTTAAATGCAGAGCACAAATTCCAAGTATGGGTCACCACACCACTTCCCTTTCCTTTCCTTAAATACTGAGGTGCCAAACCATTCAAATTACCTTTATAGGCAATTAGCAAGATCTTAAAATGTATACGATGTTTAATAGGGAGCCGGTGCAGTGTTGACAGAACTAGGCTAATGTGGTCATAATTCCTGGAATGCAAAAGTTTCTGTCAAAGGACTCCAAAGCTTCAGCAGTCCATTGAATACGAGTGGGTGAACCCTTAGTAAGAGCAGGAATGGGTGCTGCAATTGTACTGAAGTTGTGAACAAACCTCCTATAGAAATTGGCAAAGCCAAGAAATCTCTGTACCTGCTTCAGTGTTTTGGGCTGGGGCCAATTGGTAATGGCAGATACCTTCCTTGATTCCATCTGGATGCCTTCTTGAGAGACTATATAGCCTAAGAATGAGACTTGGGAAACATGGAACTCACACTTTTCTAGCTTTACGAAGAGATGATTCTCAAGTAGCTTCTTCAGAACTTGTTGGACATGATCAGATTTAGCGGCTGCTCCGGGTCCCAAAGACGGTGCTTTTATGTCTTTTAATGTCGTCTGTTCGTCTCAAAATAGTGTCAGTTTACCACAAACTCATAAGGGAATCACCCCAAAACTCATCTATGATCGCCAAAGCCTTTTGGATATCAGCAACGCATACAAACACCAACTCTCGCCGGCGGCTACTGAGAAGCTACAAGGCCTTTGTTTACTGCTGAAGCCGGACCTCGAGACCGCGGCCTCGCCTACTGATGCTACCCGCACAAGGCAGCATCGCAACCGGTGTAAGAGAGGACGGAAGCGCGGTAAGCGCGGAGGTATACGAGCTAGGCTAAGAGCTAAGACCGGCTCTTCCAACACTCATGCTCTCAAACGTTCGCTCTCTGGAAAACAAACTGGATTCATTCAGCAGCGCGGGCTAACCAGCTACCGAGAGGATAGAGATTCATCACTGTCTGGTAAGACCCGCGGAGGTGGCTTGTGTGTGTATATCAACAAAGACTGGTGTAACAATGCTGCGGTATTATCAAAACACTGTTCATCGCTGGTGGAGTTTATGGTTGTGAAGTGTTGACCGTTCTACCTGCCACAGGAGTTCACGGCCATTGTTATCGTTGCGGTTTACATACCCCCGTGTGCAAACGCTAAGGACGCGCTTCGTGAACTGTACAGCGCCATCAGTGAACAACAAAAAATAACCCTGATGGCTTTTTCATCATAGCCGGTGACTTCAACCACGCAAACTTAAAGACAGTTTTGCCAAAGTTCTAACCAACATGTGAACTTTGCAACAAGGGCAAACAACCCACTGGACTTTGTTTACACAACAGTAAAGAACGCTTACAAGGCTGTACCCCGCCCCCACCTCGGGTACTCGGACCACATCACTGTTATGCTAATCCCAGCATATAGACCACTTCTCAAACTCGCCAAACCGGTTCAAAAGCAGATCACAGTATGGCCAGACAATGCCACCTCAGCACTACAGGACTGCTTTCAGTGCACAGACTGGAACATGTTTAAAGAGGCAGCCACCTACAACAACCACACAGACCTGAATGAGTACACTGAAACTGTGACTGCTTACATCAAAAAGTGCACTGATGATGTGACAGTCACCAAGACCATCACCACACGTGCCAACTAGAAGCCATGGATGACAGCAGAGGTTCGTTGGCTGCTAAAGACCAGAGATGAAGCATTCAGATCAGGAGATAAAGCAGCCCTCAAAACAGCAAGAGCCAATCTGTCCTGTGGCATCAAAAATGCAAAACGGTCATATGCTCAAAAAATCAACAATCACTTCACAGACAGCAGAGACACACGGAGCCTGTGGCAAGCCATTCAGACCATCACTGACTACAAGCCCCTGCCACAGGCCTGTGATGAGGACACATCCCTCCCCGATGCACTCAACCACTTTTATTCACGGTTTGAAATACAGAATGACACACCTGCACAAAAACTGCCCACACCTCCCAACGACCGGGCGCTCTGTCTGTCTCCAGCCGACGTAAGGAAGACCCTATCTAGGATTAACCCACGCAAGGCTGCGGGTCCTGACAACATACCTGGCCGTGTTCTGAGAGACTGTGCTGCACAGCTGACAGATGTTCTTACAGATATCTTCAACACCTCGCTGAGCCAGGCAGTCGTCCCCACATGTCTCAAATCCACAACAAACCAAAGAAATCACCTGTGTCCTGTCTAAATGACTACCGTCCCATAGCACTGACTCCAATCATGATGAAGTGCTTTGAGAGGATAGTCATGCACAACATCAAAACCAGCCTCCCCAACACACTTGACCCGCTCCAGTTTGCATACCGTCCAAACCGCTCTACGGACAATGCAATTTCCTCCACCCTCCACCTGGCTCTTACCCACCTAGAAAATAAAGACTCCTATGTTAGAATGCTGTTCATTGACTTCAGCTCGGCATTCAACAAAATAATCCCACAACAGCTCATAAATAAACTAAACCTGCTGGGCCTTAACAATTCCCTCTGTAATTGGATCCTGGACTTTCTAACCGGAAGACCTCAGTCAGTCCGTGTCGGCCACAACACCTCGAGCACTACAACACTGAGCACAGGTGCCCCACAAGGCTGTGTGCTCAGCCCGCTGCTCTTCACACTGCTGACCCACGACTGCACTGCCAAGTTCAGCTCCAACCACATCATCAAGTTTGCTGATGACACAACAGTGGTAGGTCTCATCAGCAACAACGATGAAACGCACTACAGAGAGGAAGTGGCACAGCTGGCTAAATGGTGTGGCACTAAGAATCTATCCCTCAAAGGAGGTTGTGATGGACTTCAGGAGAAACTCCGTTGACCACCCCCCACTGACCATCGACAGCTCGACTGTAGAGAGAGTCAGCAGCACTAAATTCCTGGGGGTGCACATCACAGAGGATCTCACCTGGACCACCAACACCATGTCACTCTCCAAAAAGGCACAACAGCGCCTACACTTTCTCCGCCGGCTGAAAAGAGCAAGTCTCCCTCCACCCATCCTCACCACATTCTACAGAGGCACCATTGAGAGTGTGCTGACCAGCTGCATCACTGTCTGGTACGGGAACTGCAGTGCTGCTGACCGCAAGACCCTCCAGCGGACAGTGAACACAGCTGCAAAGATCATCGGTGCCCCTCTCCCCTCCATCCTGGACATTTTCCTTACACGATGCTCCAGCTAAACCAACAGCATGCATTGGTTCTTCCTCTGTCTGCTGGTTAAGATGGGTAATTTCAGGAACGTTTGGAGGTGCTAACATGGGCATAACTCAAGGAGTGCAACGTTCTCTTCTCCTTTCACGAACACGGTTATCAATGCGAATGGCCAAAGTTATAAGTTCCTCCAAGCTTGAACCCCAGTCTCTAGTGGCTAGTTCATCTTTTACATCTTCAGAAAGTTCACGATAGAAGGTTGAGACTAGAGCCTCTGAGTCCCATTTACTCTCAGATGCCAGAGTATGGAATTCAATGGCATAATCGGCCACAGCCTTATACCCCTGACGTAGACCACGGGCATACAACAAAGGTCTTCGGCCTTGTCCCTTACGCACAGAGATTTCTCTGGTTTCTCTTTTGATGGTGGCATGCACTATAGATGATGAGATTTGCAAAGCCTTTGCAATTTGACGTTGAGGAACGTTGTTTTTAAAGTATTCCACAATCTTTTTATGCACTCTTTCACAGATTGGAGAGCCTCTGCCCATCTTTACTTCTGAGAGACTCTGCCTCTCTAAGACATCCCTTTTATAGCTAATCATGTTACAGACCTGATGCCAATTAACTTAATTAGTTGCTAGATGTTCTCCCAGCTGAATCTTTTCAAAATTTCCTTTGTTGCCTCCGTGCCAACTTTTTTGAGATCTGTAGCAGGCATCAAATTTGAAATGAGCTCATTTAGAGGATAAAAGTGTAAAATTACTCAGTTTAAACATTTGTTATTTTCTCTATGTTCTATTGTGAATAAAATATTGGCTCATGGGATTTGAAAGTCTTTTAGTTTTCATTTTATTCAAATTTAAAAAAACGTCCCAACATCTCTGGAATTCGGGTTGTAAAAGCACAAGTTATTTAAAGAAATATGAATGTAGCTCAAGAAGAATTGAGTGCTTTATTTATTTATTTAGGGTTATGTTTTATATGAGGTAACAGAAACATAAGGGTAACAAAAAGTAATTTAAAAATGTATGTATTTCCATTGAGTTAAGTTATGAATAAATATGTGAAAGGGTAAGAGGAAGTTGAGAAATCTTGTCATTTTTCGACGCAAAGCATCAAAAGCTCCTCTCTCCGGTTCAACTTCGATCATCTCAATCAATATATGTATTTTCCGTCAGTGATTTTCTCCAGGGTCTCTGGCCTGTTCGTCGTTTGGCTCTTGATGCCGTTCGATCAATTTTGTGTAATAGGTGCAAGAGTCCTGCTGTCAAAAGCCGTTCAGTCGTCAATAATCTCACGCCAGCAAACCGTACAAAAAACATCACTGCTCAGTTGTTTATCATTTATAGATATTGTATACATTTGAATGCATTTTACATTCTGTAAATATTTAATGCTTTTTAATGTTTTCAAAATTGTTCGATTTTCGATCGATTTTCTGCGTTTTTGCATCTATAACAAACATTTTGATTGGAAAGGATGACGAATACGAAAAAAACAGAAAAACGCATGCAAAAATTTCGGACTCCGTGTGCAATGGCCTTTAAGCTTCTTTATTGTGATGCATTTGCAATAAAGCGCTGTTGGTGTAAGTGAATTGTAAATGTTGTTTGTGTGAAGCTCTCAGATTTTTCTCTGCTGTGTGCATTTGTTTGAGAATGGCTGCATTTGCACAGAAAGCTTTCATCCAGTTCCTCCCACGTTTGCTGTAATCGCCGGATGCCGCTGAATGGAAATTGCCAACAGAAGTCTGTCCCTGTTAGAGCATGCTGGGAGAAGTGCACAAACAACTGCATTTACCTGTTATTACCTCACAGCCGCCGATGCTGCCAACACAATGCATCCACACACCTCCAAGAAAACAGGACAGGTGCAGAATAAGTGCTGGACAAAGAGAAAGAGGAGAGACGAGGGACGGCCGACAGCAGGACGGGGTCAAAACTGCAAAAACATCCGTCATTTTCACCGCAGGGCCTCCATGTAATTGAGTCGTTGAGAGGGTCTGTGCCGGAGGAATCATGGAAAGTGCATGGCGTTTGGTTCTCAGCCGCTTTCGCTGATAAAAGCCTGTGTTACGGATCATCTGTGTCTGTAAAGAGTCCCAAAATGTCCTTTTCTTAATTTTTAAGCAAAGAATTTACTTTAATTGCTTTTAAAGAAGGATTGCACTGCAAAAATGTCTTGATTTCCTTAAATCAAGATGCATTTACTAGAGATGCAAAATGACTTAAGATATACAGTCTTGTTTACTGAAGTGAGTCGATGCTTCAAACAAGAACAAAAATCTGCCAATGGAAGTGAAAACTCACTTAATTTTGATGTTTTTTCTTCCCAGAAACAAGGCTTGATATCTTAAGTTGTTCAAAATATTCTCTGGTAAATGTGTCTTGATTTAAGAATGTTTATGGAAAACGGGACAAAAATGCTAAGTAAGAAAATATTTTTTTGCAGTGTATTAAAACTCAATCTCCACATTCTGTATAGCAAAGAAAAATAAAAAGATCTGCAAACTCTGTTATGCTTTGTGAGATGTAAAAGAGCAACAGAGCAATGCAGTTTTCCAGCCGGATATACAATGATGTGCAAATGCATCTAAATAAAACCATAGAAATAAAACCTTTATTTACAAATTGGCATGAGCTTAAATCCATCATAACAAACTAGACATTATTACTATATAGAGTATATATAAATAGATAATGCTAACCATAGTTTACACCAAAAATACTTATAATCACTAATCAGCTGCTAATCAAATTGGCTAAAAAAATTATAAAATTATATTAAATCCCTATAGAGCTGAATCAACTTTTAAAAATTAAGTTGAAATTGGTTAAATTGTTTTGATTTCAACTTAAATTATATTAAAATTGACTTCAAGCTGAAAAACTTATAACTTAAAAAATTCAATCTTTTTTGTAAATTATACATGATTCAATGTAAAAAATGAAAATAGAATTGATCAAAAAATCTAATTGAATATTGACTTTAAAAATATTAAATTTTGATTTCAGCTTGAATAATTGAAATAAAAGTGAGTTTGATCTGATATATATATATAAATATAATAGGACAATATTTGTCTGAGATACAACTATTAGAAAATCTGGAATCTGAGGGAGCAAAAAAATCTAAATATTGAGAAAATCACCTTTAAAGTTGTTCAAATGAAGTTCTTAGCAATGCATATTACTAATCAAAAATTAAGTTTTGATATATTTATGGTAGGAAATAAAAAAATATCCTAATGATTTTTGGCATAAAAGAAAAATGTATAATTTTGATCCATACAATGTATTGTTGTCTATTGCTACAAATATACCTGTGTTACTAATGACTGCTTTTGTGCTCCAGGGACACATATCACATCTGTATTTGTGTTTTTGATGGTCATATATCAGCATATTTCATATTTGCGAATGTGCACAGAATCAGTGTTGTCATGGTGATCTTTGCTGTTTGTTGTGTTTTGTTGAGTTCAAATCAAGGACAGGCCGTGATAATTCAGCTTCAGTGACTGGTCTGAAATCAAATGCTGACTTCTGTGGGTTCTGTAAAGATCTGCTCTCCATCTCACGCTCATTATGTATGCAGAAACCGGAGTCTGGATATTTGATCAGTCATAACTGCTTGCAGAAGAACCACAATTACTGATACACTTCTAGCCCTTGAGCTGAGCGGATCGTGTCTTTGATTCTGTGAGATCACGTCTTGCATCGATCTCGGCTTCATTTCTCAGATCAGGAAACCTTGACTTTTGTCTGGGTGATAAAATGCCTGAGGTCAACAGGTGGATGAAAACTAATATCTCAATGGAACTGTTTATTCTTGAACCGGTCAACATGTCTAGGAAAATGATTTTTGAGTTTGAAGACTGTTTTCTTGCTCATATGCAGCTGGAAATGACTTGAAGGTGAACGACTGTCAGAAAATAAGACACGGAATAATGAAAATCTACTGGAAATGTGTTCATCCTCAGGTCATCCGAGATCAGGGTGAGTGTGCTTCTTCATCAGGTTTGTAGAAATCTGCATCAGTGTCTCAGCAATGGATGCTCTGCAGTGAATGGGTGCCGTCAGAATGAGTTTGCTGTTAAATTGAATGCATTTGAGCATTTGTAAGTGATTTGTGCAGCTCGGTCACTCATGATATAAACTCCTGAATTAAGTGTCTTGATGTTTAATTAACACTCACAGCAGATCCTATATGTCAGAATCATGGTTTGCTTGATTCAGGTTTTACGCAATGAGAGAGAAATGGCATTCAAAAAGTAAAAGATTTGTATATAAGTGGGACATTTGCCTCATTTGAGCAACTAAGACTTCAATATCTCTAACTTTTATAGATACCTACACGTTTTTGCGAAAAAAAACAGATATCAAATGTTAGTGTGATGACTCAACATGACGTACTTGAAGAAATGAATAAGTTTAATCCTTGGCATCAGGGAGCAGAGTCATATTTCTATAGTATTCTGTTAAAACAAGAAGCTAGATGAAGCCGCAAGGCCTGGGAGATAGCATTAGGTGTAGTTGGGAAGAAGAAGGCCTTGAGAACATACATGGGTCAAAGATGAAAAAGGGTTTAAGCATAAAAACAATAAGTCTAATACTGCTTTAAATAGTCGTTGCCCCCCCCACCACCCGCAAAAAAACATTTTTTTTTTTTACGTTTTCTATTTAATTTAATTGCAATTTTGTTTTATGTTTTTCTGAGCAAGAAATAAACCATACACATTCAGTGTAGTAATCTCGTTAGGCATATTTACAACAAATATTAATTTATTACATATTAAGCCCCAAATACTAACTAGTTGTAATTTTACATTTTTTAAATTTGCCACTATCCTATGTTTTGCCCATTTATCAGTAATACTTTTTTACTCATTTAAAACACAATAAAATGTAATATGCTCCCTTATTTTTTATATATTTATATGTACAAGTCAGAATAAGCATGTTGTTTGAATTTTTACATAAATTACATTATATTTAATGATATTTAAGTAGAAATATTCAGATTGACTAGTGTTTTGATGTCTGAACAGATGCATAATAAATACAATAAAAAAATAAAAAGATTTAAAAACAACAAAATAAGCAATAATTCATTAAAACGAAATACATTAAATAAATAAATAATATAGTTTTGTGATATAAAACGAGCAATGCAAGTTTTATAGCCTAGCATATTTCATACACAATGCTTTACATAAAAATAATACGTAATATATATATATATGAATATACAAATAAAAAGTACATATAAAATAAATTAATATATAACTTAATTAAAATGAAATACATTAAATAAAATACTTCTTGTGCGCTAGATAAAAATAATATGAATATATGATAAATGTAATATAATGTTTAATAAATATAATAAAAGCAAAACGTTACAGAAGAAATAAAATCCAAAAAAAGATTTAAAAAAAAGAGAGAGAAATAAATCAATTAAAACTGAAATATTTCTTAATCAAAGAATTGCCAAGTAAGTTCAGGTTAATGTAATAAAGTGAACTCTTTATTAAATAAGCTAATAAATTAATAATTAAGAACAGTGCAGTGAACCGCTGTGAGAACCACGTGTGTGAAATCTCGCAGAGTCTCGTCTCTCGCGTTGCTCCCGCGCGCGTTTCCTGTTCCGGGGTCAATAGTGTGCGCTGTGTGTGTGTTTATGCGCTTGTGTGTGTGAGTGTGTGTGATGATGATGATGGCGGAGCTGGTGCAGGGACAGGCCTCGGTGGCTCAGACCGGGATGAAGGACGGATTCACGGACCCCTTCCACCGCGCGCGACAGGTAGAGGCGCGAGCGATCGTGTGTTTGACGTGCGAGTGTGTGTTCGCGAGCGCGCGTCTGGACTGAAAGCGTTTAGCCTGCTAGCTGCTAGTGCTGCAGGAGCTTTAAAACTCACACACACACAGATTAAGGCCACAACACAACAACAACCGTAAAACAGCGTTTAGACGCGGTCAAATCGCGCAACATCGCGCTGACAGCAACTTTGGTCTGCTCGACCACAAACTCCAAAAACAGCAGCGACTAACTCTTGCAACCTGTTGTTGTCTCACACACTTCTTAAAACTTCCCTCAGAGAGCTACAGGCTTCGAGTAATGATCGCGAGCGGAAAGTGCGCGGCGTCAAGTTTGTTGTGCACGTTGACACTTGTGTTAAAGCACACGCACACACACACACACTCTCGCACACATACTCATACTCACACACACACACACACACTCATATACACTCTCACACACACACACACACACACTCATATACACTCTCACACACACACACACACACTCATACTCTCTCACACACACACACACACTCATACACTCTCTCTCACACACACACACACTCGTGCAGTGAATCCTCAGAGGTGAGCATGTGCTCGGAGCAGTTTTAGGACTGAAGAAGAACTTGAGCAGAGTATAGTACTTGCAAGACTGTATGTAATCGTAAAATGGCACTTATGATGATTAAAAGTGATCATTGCACCATTACATTGGAGTATTGCATATACTATATCTGTACAGAGATGAACAGTTGATCATTTTACTGTTGTATGTAGTATTTCTGCTGAGATGAAGATTGAGTATTTAAAGTACTCATCTGAGCAGATATAGTACTTGCAATACTGTATGTAATCATAAAATGATGCTTATAATGAATAAGTGCTCGTTTTATCATTACATACAGCATTGTGTGAAGAATATCTGCTCATATGAGCATTTTAATACTCACAATCTTCATCTCATTGGAAATACTACATGCAGTGCTATATTTAGTGGTACAATGATGATTTCAAGTACTCGTCTGAGCCGATATAGTACTTGCAATACTACATGAAATCGTAAAATGAAATCGCTTGGCCTACAATGATTAAAAGTGCTCATTTCACTAGGGCTGATACGCAAATCTACCGATTCAGTACTGTCCTGATACTTGTGTGCCAATTCGATATATATTGCCATAATTGAGTATTGCGATTATGTAACTATTGCGATTCAATATTACAATTTGTTGTGAATTTTGTTTGCTTATTAAAGGCTAGACAATGGAAAATACTTGATTATACCCTTAAAAGAGACTCGTTATGATGAGTCACATTAACAAAAACAATGTATCTTTTATTTCAGGAGCATACACCTGTTTAAAGTACCTTGAACCATGAACTTGCACCTGAATATAATAGTCAAATGTTCAACAGAACAAATATTTTCTGAAATAAAGTGCTGTTACTTTGCATAGTAGGGCTGTCAAATTGGCTGAAAAACTAAAAACAGAAAGCCAGAGAAATTTCCTTGATTTAAAAAAAAAAATGTATTTATTAAAACTTTTTTTTTTACTTTGAACAATGACGGAGCTATACTTCTCCCATCTTCTTAGCAGCATATAAAACAAAAACAGCTCTGGATTGAAGTGTTCCAGCTGATGTAGCAGATTCATCTTTTCCAATAAGTTTAAATTGATATTTACCTTTTATGGGTATTTTTTATATTTTTATGTACCTTTTATAAAGCCTTTTTTTCCTAATGAAGTCAGTATTGACACAATTCATCTTTGCAATGCAGAGGAAACACAGAAGTTTAGATGCCTTTACGCACTGTTTAATGCAGCTCAGAGGGACATGCAAGTTACAAATGCATAAATATTTTGACATTTTAAACACAAAATGTGGACAACTGATGTTTGAAAAAAAAAAATGAAGATACTTTAAATGTGACGTTAAAACCGCCAGTAGGTGGCAGCAAGTCACTGTTAATAAGTGAGTGATTGCGATTGAACCGAATCATTTAACTTTGATTCATTCAGGAACGAAACACCGTCATGTTCCTCAGAGATGCGAAATAGTGCTTTGGCTTTGTTTGGATTTATTTTTGTTGGCAAAATTGAGCAAAAACAGATAATATGGTGTCTGAAACGTAAGTCTCTTAATTAAAACTTCTTGCTTACTGAACTGTTGTTAAAAAATCATTCTGATCTTTGGAGAGAAAAAAATGGCACTCTTCTGTGATATTGATTACCTATGAAATTATGTAAATATATACATTTTCTGCCCCTATATCTTGAATTTTGTGATTTTAAATGCATTTTAATAGACTGAATCATGCAGTGAAAGAACAGCTCTAAATGCGCGCACACTAATCAAACCTAATAGAATATAATATGTTGTAATAGGATTAGTCAAACAAATTGTTCGGTTTGTAATGTGTTCCGAACCAAAATCCTCGTACCGAACAGTTCAGTATGAATATGTGTATTGTTACACCCCTAGTATGTAGTACTGCATGTAGTATTTCTGCTGAGATAAAGATTATGAGTATTAAAAGTGCTCATGTCAGCAGAAAAGCTACATGCAACACTATATGTAGTGGTACTTTAAAATACTCAATCTTCATCTCAGCGGAAATACTACATGTACTATATGTAATGGTAAAATGATGATTAAAAGTACTCATCTGAGCAGATATTTGCAATACTATATGTGGTCGTAAAATTACATTTATAATGATTAAAAGTGATAATTTCACCATTACATATAGTATTGCATGAAGTATTTCTGCTGAGATCAGCACTTTTAGTCATTTTAATAGTGATTTTACCATTGTATGGCATATAGTATATGTGCTCAAATGAGCTGTTTTAATACTCATAATGTTCATATCAGCAGAAATACTACATGCAATTCTATATTTAATGAAAAAATAAAGATTGACTATTAAAATTGTTCATATACAACATACAAGACTGCATGTAATTATAAAATAACTATTATTATTAAAACTTTATTATACAGGTACATCTAAAAAAAACTAGAATATTGTGAAAAAGGTCAATATTTTTTGTTACTCATTTCAGAAAGTGAAACCCATATATTATATAAATTCATTACACATGGAGTAAAATATTTAAAACCTTTATTTCTTGACATTTTGATCATTACAGATAATGAAAACCCAAAATGTCTCCGAAAATTTGAATAGTACATAAGATCAATAAAAGGATATTTTAAACAGAAATGTCAGGCTACTGAAAAGTATGTTCATTTCTATTACTGCATCAATGCAGCGTGGCATGGAGGTGGTCAGCCTGTGGCACTGCTCAGGTGTAATGGAAGCCCAGGATGCTTTGATAGCGGCCTTCAGCCTCTCATCTTCCTCTTGACAATACCTCATAGATTCTCTATGGGGTTCAGGTCAGGCGAGTTTGTTGGCCAATCAAGCACAGTAACACCATGGTCATTGAACCAGCTTTTGGTACCTTTGGAAGTGTGGACAGGTGTCAATTCCTGCTGGAAAATGAAATCAGCATCTCCATAAAGCTTGTCAGCAGAAGGAAGCATGAAGTGCTCTAAAATCTCCTGGTAGATGGCTGCGTTGACTTTGGACTTCAGAAAACACAGTGGACCAACACCAGCAGATGACATGCAGCCCAAATCAGCACTGACTGTGGAAACTTCACACTGGACCTCAAGCAACATGGATTCTGTGCCTCTCCACTCTTCCTCCAGACTCTGGGACCTTGATTTCCAAATGAAAAGTACAATTTACTTTCATCTGAAAAGAGGACTTTGGAGCACTGAGCAACAGTCCAGTTCTTTTTCTCCACAGCCCAGGTAAGATGCTTCTGACGTTGTCTCTGGGTTCAGAAGTGGCTTGGTAGCTCTTTTCCTGAAGACGTCTGAGCGTGGAGACTCTTGATGCACTGACTCCAGCTTCAGTCCACTCCTTCTGAAGCTCTCACAAGTGTTTGAATCAGCTTTGCTTGACAGTATTCTCAAGCTTGCGGTCATCCCTGTTGCTTGTGCACCTTTTCCTACCCAAATTCTTCCTTCCAGTCAACTTTGCATTTAATATGCTTTGATACAGCACTCTGTGAACAGCCACAGCTTTCAGTAATGACCCTCTGTGACTTACTCTCTTTGTGGAGGGCGTCAATGTTCATCTTCTGGATCATTGCCAAGTCAGCAGTCTTCTCCATTATTGTGGTTTCAAAGAACAAGAGATACCCAGCATTTATTCTGTAGAGATGGTCATTAATTGAAACTCAAATATAAATATTCTAATATTTTGAGATACTGATTTTTGACTTTCATGAGCTGTAAGCTCTAATCATCAAAATTAAAACAAAAAAACTTTTGAAATGTTTTACTTTACATGCAATGAATCTAAAATATATGAAAGTTTACTTTTTGAAATAAGTTACAAGAAAAAATGAACTTTTTCACAATATTCAAATTTTTTGAGATGCACCTGTATATAGTATTGCATGTTGTGTATTTGCTCAGATGAGCGTTTTAAATTATTATAATTGTCATCTGAGCATATAATGTTCATCTCAACAGAAATGCATCAAATACTGTATGTCATCATAAAATGAGCACTTTTAATACTCAAACTTCATTTTACCATGACATACACTATTGAATGTACTATAGTCGCTTAGATAAGGATTATAATGATTAAAATTTCTCAAATGAGCATATATACTACATGCAATACTGTATTTAATGATAAAATAACAATCATTAATAAAGTACTAGTTTTAGCATTAAATATAGTTTTGCAAGTATTATACCTGTTGCTGAGATGAAGATTGAGTATTAAAATACTCAATCTTTATTTTATTTTGTATAGTATTGCATGTAGTAAATCTGCTGAGATCAGAGCACTTTTATGATGGTAAATAATAATTATAGAAGTGCTCATTATATAATGTAGTATATCTGCTCATATGAGCACTTTGAATAATTGCAATACTATAAGTAATGGTAAAATGAAGATTACACGCAGTATATCTGCTACAGTGAGCACTTTTATTAATTATATACAGTAGTGTGTGAAGTATATTTGCTCAGATGAGCAATTAAAAGTCAGTTTAGTAACTTGAAAGCGTTACACTGTGTACCACAGAAGTTCCTTCAGTTATTTTGGTAGTTGAGTTCATTGTTAAAGTCATTGATTTGATGAGAGCTGTACAGTGAGCAGCTGTCATGACACGCGCGCGTCAGTATTTCAGAGAAGCTCGCGCTGAGAATGAGACACTTTGAGAGGAGTCGCTCATGCATGCATGTGCCGCGCTACGTTTGCATAACATGAAAAAACAGACGTGAACTTGCATGAATATTCCATTATAATCACTTATTTGTACCATGCAGGTCTGATTTCAAGAGTGTAAGTTTGTCATACAGGTTGCAAACAATTGCATCCAGCGTTTTCGTTAATGTTACATATTTGAGATATATTTGAGATGTTAATGCAGATGAGTGTAGCGTTGTTGTCTCTGAATGACTTCATTGTGAATCTCCTGAGTGTCGGCGCTTGTAAGGAGGCGCCTGACGGATCGATGCTCTGTTAAAGCCTGTCAGGATGAGCCGAGCCACAGACTGCGTGGCTTCTGCTTTCTACTGTAACCGCTCCAGTTTGATCACTTGTGTAATACTAGTTAATTTGGGTCAGTTTGTGGGATGGATCATGTGTATTAATTAGTTTATGTAAGCAGCTGTCATTTAACTCAAATATCTGATCAAATTCTGATTGGTTGAGCCGTGTTTAAAGCCGTTATAAAATATGGTGTTGCCACATTGTTTGGTCGACTTATGAACTGTTAAGGAATCATTTATTCTGTTTATTATTATCATTAATCATTTATTTAACATTGCTGTTTAATTATAAAAGCAATAAGCCACTGAAAGATATTTTAGTTATATTAGTTTTAACTTTTTTTTGTTTTCATACTTTTTTTTTTTTTTTTAGTAAGTACATTTTTTTAGTATGTTTTGTTAACTTTGTATGTGTTTTTGTTTATATGTGTGTGTGTGTGTGTGTGTGTGTGCATGTAATTTATTTATTTCATGTTTTAGCTATTTTAGCACGTTAAACTAAATTAAAGTGAGACGTAGCTTAAGTTTTTTGTAATTTCATTTTAATTATTGTTTACTTCGGTTAACAAAAAATGTTTTTATGGTTTTAATTTTAGTTTTACTTATTTCAGTATGTCATGTCATTTGTCACATATTTTAAATATATATATATATATAATATTTTTCAACTAAAACCATAATGTATCTGATCAGCAACTTCTCATTAATGAGTGCATGTAAAATTGCTAGCTGAAGTAAGTTTTATTATATTTTATTTTAGTTGATGTTTGTTTCGTGAATGAAAAAGGTTTTCTTTATGGCTTTAATTTTAGTTTTAGTTTTACTTATTTTAGTATGTCAAGTTAAACTAATTTACTATTGAAATTTTGCCTTTGGAAACTATTTGAATATTAAAAAAAATATATATATATTTCAAGAATTTTTTTTTTAATGGTTTTAATTTGTTTGTTTTATTTAGTTCCTTATTTCTTTCTAATAATGCTCAGAAGGTAATACTTAGCCTTTTTGTTGAGGGTTTTCTGCTTTTGTTCTGCTCACATGTTTTTGTTGCTAATATAACAGTGATTGAAATGATAGATCATGTAGTTTTGAACATGTTTGTGCGCATGCATGCCGTTTGGCCTCTGTTTCGTAACCCGTCCGTGTCTGGCCTTGAACACGCGGCGCTGTGACACCTGTGGCCGGTTTGAGGTTTTCTCCTGGTGTTTGAGCGCAGGCCGGACGCCTGTGCATTCAGCTTTTATCAGCTCTGCCGGGGAAGAAAATAGACCTGGGCTCTCGTCCGGAATCTCAGGTCCGTTTTATAGCCTGTGTAGAAAACGCGCCGCTCCAGAGCTGATTTAGGCTATCTGCCGTCACAATGCACTTTATCTGTAGTTTGCTCTCCTGCGATAGAAACGAGCGCTTGTTTGTGTTTGATTTGTGATGACGTGCATGTGAACGCATTACATAATCAGCTTCACCTGTGCAATGACAGCTGTCATGTTTTAACCCTTGTAATGCATTCAAAATCTGTATGTTTTCACATTCCGGGTCTGGACGTGAAGAATCTTAATATTTACTTAATATTTTTCAACTAAAACCATATTGTATCTGATCAGCAACCTCTAATTAATGAGTAAATGTGAAGAAATCTATAAATTATTATATTTTAGTACTTAAAAATTAAGAAATTCAAATTTTGCATAAACCACACTGAAAAAGATACATTAAAATACTTTTGTGTGTGTGTATATATATATATTCAATATCGATGAGTAATTTAATTTTAATGTATTGTTCTATGAAGTTTATAAGAACATATAATTAGAACGAATGAAATTTAATTAAATCATGGTTGCTCAAAACCAGCCCAAATTTATAAAAGGAAGTATTTATTTCTAACAAAACAACAACAATATTACTCTGAAAAGTTGTAAAATAAATTACTTTTACTGGCATAAGCTCAAAGAAATGCAATATTCGCTTAATATTTTCATCTAAAACCATTTTGTTTCTTATCAGCAGCTGCTCGTTAATGAGTGAATGTGAAAAATGTAGAGTATGTCAAAGCATGTTAGTACTGCATTTACCCCTTTTTTATTAATTTAAATATTGAGAAATTCCTTAATTTCAAATGACATGAACCACACCAAAAAATATGTTTTTAATATTTGAGAAATTGTATTTGAATACATGTATGAAATGTATAAGAATATATAATCTGAGAACTACCCGTATTAACCCCATTAGAATGAATGGGATTTTATTAAATTCCTTTGAATTTATAACTCATGATTGATCAAAAACACTCAAATTATGAAACAGACATAATTATTTCTAACAAAACAACATTAATATTACTCATTAATATTAAATAAAAATGTCAGTTTTTTTTCATGCTGCAGAGGTTCATATTCATAGCTGCACATATTCAGTCCCAAAAGTGTGTGAGATACGGGAAAAACACGATAGATTTTTTTTTTTTAACACTAATATATAACTAATAATATAAGATAATTTAAAGTGTTTTTTGACAGCTAATGGTACTCCATACATATCTGGTTCAAAAATGACCTGGATGTGAAAAGTGGCTCTTTTATTTAAATGGTTATATATCTTTAAAAAAAAAAATCAATTAAATATTTAATGTGTGTTTTGATGATCTTAAAGAATTTGCAAAGCTTTGCTCTTTCACTAAAAACAATTTTTTGGAACCTGTCCCTCATCAGGTTGGATTTAATTAGTCACCATTGAATCAATCAAAGCAGGTGGTAATTAGCATTAATTCGTGAGCGTGTAAAAGTGAACGGTCTCGTTTCTCCACCTGTCATGACACGGCGTATCTGCATGAACACTCGTGTGCTTGTTGCATCATGGGTAATTAATGCGCTCCATTGACCCGCATTGGGTTCGCTCCTCACACTAATCATTCGTTTACTGAAAGGAAAGGCCCTGCTGTCCGGCTCGAGTGGACGATGAGTGGCCAGTTGTTAATCTGAAGTCTTCCGACCGCTGTTTACCTTCTCCTGTGTTTCTCTGGAGTCGTTCCCTTGGGTCGCTCGTTTATCCCGCCGCTCACATAGCTAGCATTCCTTCCCAGCATTCCCCAGAAAGAGGGTTTAGCTGGAGGGAAGAGGTGGAGACGGGCCTGTCTCTCTCTCTTTCTGCCCCGCTCCAGTCTTTCTGCTCAAAATGGCCTCTTGCTTTGAGTTGAGTCGCTTCTCTCTAATGTGCCGTTCAGATGCAGATTAAAAATTATTAAAAATTATGGAATCATTATAACACACACACACACACACACACACACACACACACAATTTTAAAAATAATTATACAAAGCTTAATTAATATAATTATTTACAGTTTTATGCACAATTATTTTTATTTATTTTTAGCATCACATTTATATTTTATTGGTATACTTCTGTTGCTAATACAGTGGTTTTAAATGAATACAGCAATGATAAAATGACCTGCTTTTGTAGCACATAGTGACACATTTCATGATATATTTCAGCAAAATTGTGTTAATGCTCACAACTGCACGCAATGCAATGAGAGCATTACAAATAATAAATAAATTTAATTAATTAATTAATTTTTTAGATTGCTGATAATACTCAGGAAAATGCGCTTTATTTCTTTTCTGTATCCATTATCATTTTTACCATTGTTATTTTTTTGCTAGCAGAAATCCTATTACTATTTAGTTTGTACTTGTATGAATGAATGACTCAATTTACAAGCTTGTATTTTGTACAATGACCTGTCCAATTATTTCTTTGTATGCATTTGCCCCTCAATTGTTATAGATGTGTGTGTGTGTGTGTGTGTGTGTGTGTTTTGTTTGTTACAGTAGTTTTTTGTTTTGTTTTTGTTCTGTGAAAAAGCAAAGTTTTTGTTCCACCAAAACAAATCTGGGCTTTTTAAAAAAAAATTAATTAAATTCACATTTTTAAAAATATATTTAATTTAAAATGTAATTACATATATTAAACGTATGTATTTGTTTATTTTATATGTGTGTGTGGAGATATATATTAGGGCTGGGCGATAAATAGATTTTATCGATTAACTGGAATGTGTAGTTTACGTCGAATGAAAATCGGTTTTCTTTTTAACATCCGCCGACGCTCCCCTCTGAGCTCCAGTAGTTACTTCGTTTTTATACGCGAACGCGCAGCCTTTCAAAGTATACTCCATTTGAAGGTGAATGCGGGCGACTGGCGGACACACTCTAGAAAGCTTCAGCCATGTTCAGTGTCTGCTCTATTTTTCCCCGTTAAGTCATGACTGATAACAAATATATAACTCTTAAACCAACGCTGAGCTGTTTCTCATACCCTCTCGCTCACAAGCGCTTGTCAATGTGAGCGTCTGTTGTTGCAGTCTCAGCTATTTTGATGTCCGTCTCTTTAGTTTCGTTTTCAACTGAGACATCGGCCCAGAACAGTGTTCACACCATGTGGAAAAACTGATTACTGTTAAATAACTTCAGTGCACATGTGATATTTAATGCTGTTGAATGTTTTGTTTGCACTTTATCAGAACTACCTCCTGTCTACTGAATAGCAAGATGTTAAAACTTGTTTAAAGAAAGCTTATCAAAAAGGGTCACACAATTTTGTTATGTTACGTTATGTTAAGTTACATATTCACTTTTTACAATGGCAGGGCCTGCCAGCTTGTCTTTTTGGCTGTTGTTTCTGATTGCACTTTAACCCCAAGAGGGAAATCCAGATTAAATCCCAGAAGGAAAAATCAAAACAAAATGCAGTTAAAACTTGTTTTGATCAATTTCTTTGTCATCGGCAGATTGATTTTAAGTAGGGGGGAAAAAAATAGATTTAAATCGTAAATCAGATTTTTTGTAAAAACAAAATAAAATGGCTGGGCGATATGGCCTAAGAAAAAAAAAATCCCAGATTTTTGGCATTTTTATGCATCTGTTCCGGGTCAAAGTGGACCGCGTATGTATGTATATATTTATGCATGTGTCTGTGTTTAATTATTTAATTGTCATTGTTTTCAGTGTGTGTAAGTGCACACTCAGGAATGTTTCAGTCCGTGGTTTGTTCTCTGATCTCTCACAGATTGCTAAAATGGGCGGAGAGCAGATGCAGCATCTGAACAACTCGTCTCCGGTCGTCGATGCCTCGCTGTACGGCTACGGA
Source organism: Barbus barbus (assembly GCF_936440315.1). Lineage (NCBI taxonomy): Eukaryota > Metazoa > Chordata > Actinopteri > Cypriniformes > Cyprinidae > Barbus > Barbus barbus. The sequence goes on from NC_136733.1 coordinate 1,098,752, forward strand.
GGGCAGAAGCGCTCACTGGATGAAGGAGGTGCTGGGGGTTTTTGCACTTACAGTTGTCTGCTAAATGATTAATTGTCAACATGAGTTTTGTCAGCAGTGTGCGATCAGCCAGTGTCGTCTGAGTAATACAGTAGATAGGATGAATGTAAAGTAACTCTGAGGTTAAAATCAATGCAGCACTTTATGAAGCATTGACCTTCGACAGCATTTTTCTGCACGAGCCATTGATTGGTACTTCTGTTCTTGAGCTGCTTGCGAAAGAGATAGCAAACGTCAGAAACAGCGAGAGACGTTTGAGGAAGTGAAAGCTGTTTGTGTGGCTGCAGAAACACATCATAGAGGCAAAGAAACACTGTGATTCAAACACACCGTGGTAAAAAACTGCGCTTTTTTCTGGCTCATTGTTATTGGCTATTACTAAAATTTGAAAGGACAGCTTTATTAAGTAGCTTGGCATAATATATTTTTGAAATTTTTCTTAGAAAAAAAAGAAACCTCCCCAAAGTTATATTAATTAATTACTTGTGAATCTTATTTGTAAACAAAAAACTTGTTTCTTGATGCTTACGCTTCATGGCATTTTAAATTGAATATTTTTGTGTTGCATGAATGTTTAACTGAAACTAGCATGAATACAAACAATATTAAAAGTGCCAATGGAGTGGATATTACAAGATCTAAAGGTTTTTCTGCGTACCAAAAGGTTAAGTCTGGTGAGTTTAGACCTGCAAGTTAATGTAGTTATTCATATTTGACTAATAGAGGATGTAAACGTCACACATCTCACCAAATCATGGCTGTCATATTTTAACATTTTGCAATTTTTTATTTATTTGCAATTCATTGAATATCTAAAACATTATTTGTTAGAGAATACATTTAATTTGATTAATATTTAATCTATTTAATTTTTGAACTATTTATTAAAACTTTTAAACCCCAACATTTTATCAAAGCACTTCTATTGTCTCAAAACTTGAAATATAATAAATTAGACTGTATTTTTAAATGCACCTTTTTTTTTTTTACATTTGCGTATTCTAAGGTTTGAAGTTTCTTCTGCCAGACTGTAATATGATGCTCTGTGTATTTCTCAGTAATAAACACATGTATTTTTCCCTTCTGTTTCTGTGAAGTGGCTAACCAGCTCGGAGCGATGGTACATGGTACAAGGTGAGCGCTTTCATTCATTCAAACTCTTATATTGTGCTATTGCACTTTGTAGTTTTAGATTAATAAACGTGCATTTCTATGCACAGCTGGAATAATTGTTATGTGATTTGTTTAGGGCTATAATAACGGAAGACTTCAAAGTGCCTGATAAGATGGTTGGATTCAGTAAGTGCTGTGGATTTTGCACAAACATTTGAGCTTTAGTAGTCTTTTCTTAGTATGCACACAATTTTTGGCCTTTTAGAAGCTGAACTCTGTATATTTAATTATTTTCTTTAATAAGTAGCATGCATGCAGTTTTTGGCCTGATATAAGCTGATCTGTGTGTGTTTCTTGTCCGGCAGTCATTGGACGGGGCGGTGAACAGATCACAAGAATTCAGCTGGAATCCAACTGCAAGATCCAGATCGCTTCCGGTACGTTCTGATCCGATTACAGTCCTTCATCTTCTGGTTTTCTGCTTCCATAAACCTCAAGTTTGTCTAGTTTGATATCATTTATATTATTCCTCAAAGACCTCGAGAGGACTCAGAGAGTGAGGCGAATGTGGCGTGACGTTTACAACAGATTTTAAGATGCCACTGACTGCATCTGTCTAATGTGGATTTTTATTTGATTATAAATGTGTGAAAAAAACAACACATCTGTCTTTCCTGAAGCTCAAACAATTCGATTCAATTCCGAGGGAAAGCAAGTACTGATGAAATGTAAACATGCAATGGAAAATGCGTCTGCCAAATGCCTAAAAATTGTAATAAAAATATAAAAATATTTTATTAATTATAATATTGTAATAACGAATTATTCTAAATTATAATGAAACTATTTAAATATAAATTATGCAATATTAGATTGATATTTAAGTATAAGTTCTAATCATACATTTGAGAATATCGTTGATGCATACAATTTAGTAATTCTTGATTTTATAAATAAACAAATGATAGTAATGAAACTATAAATATTCTAATAAAACAAATATGTTAATATTCAATACATATTTAATTATAAATTGTAATATACATTTGAGAAATTATTGATACATATTCTTGATTTTAATTTATAATAATTTGTTACATTGCATTTATGCTAAATTGTGAAATTATCCTTCTCCTTATGCATAAATGTAAATACAATTTAAAGAAAAATAATATAATGAAACTATTTAAATATTATAAAATGTGTAATAAATAGTGATATTTAATACAATATGTAATTAATAATAATCATAAACTATAATACATTTGAGAATTTTTTTATTCATACCTGATCCTTAGTAATTGATTATTTTAATTTATAATAATTTCATTTTTTGCTTAATTATCTTTTATCTTTACTAGATCTGTGTCTATCTCTACAGTTGAATTTATGCAAACAAATAAATAATTTTTTGAACACTCTGTAATGGCATTGTTTGGGTGCTTTTCTTGCCAAATTGTACCATTTATTATGGTTTTAGTGATAAAAATGAATGTATAATGAGTATTGATTTTAAAAAATTATGTCAAAGTGTTTGATCCATCTGTAGTCATAACTTCATTTGTTGCTAATATCATTGCAATATCCAGAGAGAAAACCAACTCTGAAGCTATTATGATGTATAAGATGACGTCACATTAGCCATGTTGAGCAAAAATTGGTACGATTGCGAAATGCCCACGAAAAAGTGAGCTGAACAGCAGCTCCTCGTTGCCCACAGTCTGTGTTTGCATTTTTTGGTTACTAATTAGTTTTGAGTTGCTTGCAATTATTTGTCATGTCGCCCCCCACAGACAGTGGCGGTATGATGGATAGGCCTTGCACCCTGACTGGGACCCCAGAAAGCATCGAGTAAGAAAGCACTGCCCTCTATAGCGCCGCAGTTTAACCCTTGAGCACAAACGCAACACTTTCAGATCTATTAGTGTCAGAGTTTGCTGAATGAGCGCCAGTCATTTGTCTGCTGTGGTTCGTGTTCGGCAGGCAGGCCAAGCGGTTGCTGGGGCAGATCGTGGACCGGTGTCGGAACGGACCGGGCTTTCATACTCAGATGGACGGGAACAGCGCCATCCAGGAGATCCTGATCCCGGCCAGTAAAGTCGGCCTGGTCATCGGGAAGGGAGGCGACACCATCAAACAGCTTCAGGTTGGTTTGTTACTTCTCTAACATTTGCTGCCACAAGTCAATCTTTATTTGTATATATTGTGCTCAGTTTCGCAAGTGAAAATGCTTCCAATCAAAGCCACAGCAGAACTGTTGAGCGTCTCCGTTTCATTACTGAATGTATCCAGCGAGTGATACAATGACTCATTAGTAAAGACAATCACCTGCTTGGTTTCTATGGAAGCATATGTGTAGCTAAATTCAATTTGAAATGTAATATGCAAAATGGCAATGCAATTTTAACCTCAGACCTCGCATGCGTTTTCTTCATGTCAGTTGCGGCGAGCTCAAAATGACCACGCGAAAGACCAGCAAGGTGTGGGATTATTTTTTAGAAAAGGATATGTGTAAACTGTGTAATGTCAGATTGGCTTACAATAACTTGCGATGCGTAATAATATTCAATATAGGCATGTTTGAGCTTGGAGGCTAGCCAAAGCCAGCAAATGTCAATCATGTCATACACTACATCCCATCGCTGCGGTCCACGATCCCATCCGACTCATTCATAAGGACAGTGGGTCTCATTCACTAAGCATGCATATGCACAAATTTGTGCTTGAAACCTGCTTATGATAAAACTTGCGTACTTAAATTTATTCTAAATTTAAGAAAAAAATATAGGAACAACTGAAAGCACACGTACACAAAAAAATCACACTCTGTCTTAATAATCTCTCTCCCTCTCTATTTAAGATAAAGTTTTTCATTTTAGGATGATAGTTATATATAATTCTATTTCATGTTAAAATTATACAGTGAAAGAGTTGAGTTACTATAGCTCGCCTCAAGCTGCGAGGTTTCTCTGAAACAGCCAGCTAATGAAAGCTCTGTGCAAAAGGTGTTTTATTGTATATGAACTGATTTTTAGGACTGCACACTTCGCATTGCGTAAGATGACACAAGACGTGCGAATATGCTTATAAATACAAATAATGTTCGCAAATTATTAGTGAATAAGACCCAGTCACTTGCTTAGTTTCCGAATGAATCTGCCATTTGAATGATTTGAGTGAGTCAATGACTCATTCATAAAGACTTTGCTTTGTTTCTGAGCGAATCAGAATCGGTTGTGTGATTTATTCAATGACTCACTAAGAAAGTGACTTTGCTTTTGCTTTCATATTAACAGTATAATTTTGATTTGAAAAATATCTGTATATTTTAGCATTTAAAAAAGCTGCTTTTTTCAACGCTTTTCTCATCTAACACAATTATTATTTAAATAATCTTTTTCTTTTTGGGGGAGGGGGGTGTAACGTCTCAGTCATGCAGTTAAATTGATGTGCAATTAATTATTTAGATTAATCTGCACATCATTAAATTATGTTAAAAAGTAACATTTTTAAACGTAAATGAATGTTGTCTGTCGACAGGAGAGGACAGGAGTAAAGATGATCATGATTCAGGACGACCCAATGCCCACTGGATCAGACAAACCCTTGAGAATCACTGGAGACCCTTATAAAGTTCAGGTCTGTTTATCAGCGATACAGTCACAGATCCACAGCATATATGTGACCCTGGACCACAAAACCAGTCATAAGTTTTTATTTAAGATGTAAACATCATCTGAAGCTGAATAAATAATCTTTCCATTGATGTATGGTTTGTTATGATAGGACAATATTTGTCTGAGATACAACTATTAGAAAATCTGGAATCTGAGGGTGCAAAAAAATCTAAATATTGAGAAAATCTCCTTTAAAGTTGTTCAAATGAAGTTCTTAGCAATGCATATTACTAATCAAAAATGAAGTTTTAATATATTTACAGAAGGAAATTTTAAAAATATTTTGATCTTTACTTAATATCCTAATGATTTTTGTCATAAAAGAGAAATGTATAATTTTGACCCATATAATGTATTGTTGGCTATTGCTACAAATATACCTGTGCAGTGTTTCCCCTACAATGTATTAAGCAGCGGCGCAGTAATATCACGACATTCACGTCATTCACTTACCTAAAAACACAAACATGTCGACCGGCGGCGCTGCTAATGCATGGCTCTGAATCCACTTGTTGACAAGAAAGGAGGAAAGAGCCACAAATGGAAATAATTTTTGATTAGGCTAATGTCACGTTGCCATAAGGGGCCGTTCACATTCACGTTCATATGCAAATATTTCAAATGTGGGCGCGCGGAAAGCGACGCGGCACTCTCGTTTTGCGCTCCTCTGTTCATGGTTGCATAGCAACGACAGATGCCACGGGAGAGCGAGCAAGCGCTTGTGGAAAGGAGAAAGCGAACTGCGAAATTGGTACCGAAAACCGTGAATTTTCACTGGTATTGAAAATACCATTCATTTTTCAGATGGGTGAAATCCTGTGGCATACCAATCTCCAGTGTGAACTGTGAGCGTGACTTTTCCACTGAATAGGGTGATTTTAATCAGATCCATTATTCATTCATTAAGATTTCTGTATACCTACAGCTCCAGGCACACTGAAATCTCTTCATGCAGATACCTGGTACATACCTTTTTTCACAAAAAAATAACCCAACATCCGATCAAAAACATGAATAATCCTGTCCTAATCTTGTTTGTGACCAGTTCAAGGTACGTGCTGCAATAATCATGCCTTCTGTTGATGGTATGTCAAGTTTGTATGTCTCAAAGTTCATTTCTATCCACAAAACTTGCCAGAAGTCATGGTTTAAGGGGTTATTAAAAAAAATAAAAAATCTTCCGGGGGTGCATGCCCTCGGACCCCCCGCGAGCGGCTTGGTAACAACCTCCGGCACGTAACAGCACCGCTGCTGGAAAAATTTATAGGGGAAACACTGCTGTGCTACTGATGACTGCTTTTGTGTTCCTGGGACACATGATGTTTGAGCTCCGTGTCTGACTCTGAGTGTGTGTTCTGTACAGCAAGCGCGGGAGCTGGTGGTGGAGATCATCAGGGAAAAGGATCAGGGAGATTTCCGGAGCGGCCGCAGTGACTTCGGCTCCAGACTGGGCAGCAGCATTGATGTAAGAACACGTTCAGCTCTGGCTTCATTTAGAGCTGCGATGAAGCCGGAAAGGCCACGTGTTTGATTGTTGGTTTGCTCATGCAGGTGGCAGTGCCCAGATTCGCAGTGGGAATCGTCATTGGCAGAAACGGGGAGATGATTAAGAAGATTCAGAATGATGCAGGAGTCAGGATCCAGTTCAAACCAGGTCAGTGTTCACAAACCTCATGTTTGTGCAGCGTTAACATACATGCCAGATACTGACGAATTAGACACCCCTACATCTCGTAACAAAAAAAGGTTTAATATTACCTAATATAGTGACGCTATCAACTGTATTGCACTTTACCAGTCATATGCCAAAAGCATTAGTTTTATTGACAAAGAAGTATTCAAAATGTATTATCTGTAGTCTGTAAGGAGTGGCAAGAGTGTAAATCATGATTAGACATAAAATAATGTCTTCAGAATCGTTCATGCATGTGAAAAAGGGCTGAAATTTAAACAAATATCTCTAATCTGGCTCAGATTGTGGTAGGAATCATGTCTTCACTTTATATATGAAGAGTTTATTTTCCATTTTTACAAATTTTCAAAAATCATGTTTTTTATTATGTTTTTGTGTTTTTTAAAGTTATTTTTTAACCTAGTCATAATAACCCAACTGCAGTTTGATTTAGATGAATTGGAAAGCACAATGAAAAAACATGATTTTTGAGAATTAAAACCGTTATTTGATTTAGCAAATGAACTCTTCATATGATTCTCAGAAGCAAAACGGCTTCAAAAATGCATCATATTCAGTGAGAAAGTGAGATGTGTGAGAGCAAAACGGGCACTGTTTTTGAAATCAGCAGTGCAAATTATTAAGAAACAAGTGTGGATTTCTTTTAGCAAATTCTAGTCCACATTGCATCGTCTCGTGCTCTCTCATTCATGCGTGTTTCTTTATCAAACTAATGTATCAGTTGTACTGCGCTTTTTCTGATTATTTTATAATTAAATGTTGACTTAGTCAAAAAAAGAGACCTTTGTTGATTTTGCATTGCAAAATTGTAAAAAACATAGACTGGTTTACTGCATTTCACTTTATTCAAACACATTTTCGTGGATAATTAAGGATCCATAATATATATTAAGAATCATGGTTTGGTTTATAGTTTCGAATCATACAGTCTGTTTTACTTTTAATGTTTAAGGAGTGTTTTACCTTCCTGAAATTGATTTGTGCAGCACTTTTTACAACACAAGACTTTCCAGAGCAGCTTGACAAAAAAATAAAACACTGCTAAACTGAAATTTGTTCAATAGTTTGAAAGGTAATGAGCCAAAGTTTGCATGCTAATGCACCTGAAGTCATGCAAAAGTACCTGCAAAGTGCATGAGTTTAGTTTATTTTGTGAGTTTAGTTTGTCTCAACCGCTCCTGCTGTAGGATGTGTGTGTTTTATCTGAACCTGTGTGTGTTTCGGGACGATGCTGCTGAGATCAGGTTAGGGCATGTTGGGACGCACTCGATCACACAAATCTCTTAAGTCTGTGGAGGACCAGCAGGATCATTGACACGTTAAGAAGTTTACGGGGATTAATATACTGTTCTCTCATATGTTTACAATCCCATGAATATTCATGCTGCTGAGCGATTCTGCTGAGAGTGCCTGTTCAATTCATTCACACTGAAACTGAACTGAAGTAGCAAACAAGGTGCAGAATCAGGAAGGAGAATTCAGTGGAAATAGTTCATTAATCCTGCTGTATAGTGTAGTTTTTAATACATTTTTGTGAGTGAATTATCCATAAACATGATTATATGCATGTATAGAGGACTTCCATAAAGATGAAAGTTTTTAAATGCTATTTTGCTTAAACGTAATGAAATGGATCAAGTTTAATTTTGTGCACCATGATGGAAGAATGCATGAATAGATTTAAATTTGAATGTCATTATTTATTAATGATAACATATATTAAATAAGTTGTCTGAAAATGGTAACACTTTACAATGTGTCATTTATTAACATTAGTTAATGTATTAACTTACATGAACAATGCATTTATTACACTATTTATTAATCTTTGTTAATGTTAGTTAATGAAAATACAGTTGTTCATTGTTTATTCACGCATTAATGTTAAACACAGCTTGTGATTTTAATAATGCATTAGTAGATGCTGAAATTAAGATAAATAAATGCTGTAGAAGTATTGCTCATTCGTAGTTCATGTTTACTAATGTTATTAACTAATGAACCTTATTGTAAAGTGTTACCCTGTTGACCCGGTTCAGAGAAATATGTCAAATTAGTAGAGAATTATATTCAGTGCATCAAGGAATAAATGAGGCATAATTAGTTTTAATCTATTTTATTACGTTTAAGCAATTAAAGCCATGTTAACCCTGTAAAGCCTGACATGAAATAATAGTCAAAAAATCTAATTTAAGTTTATTAATGTCAATCAATGAGATGTTTTTGATCATTTATAAATTCACATGTCAGTGTGATAGAGTAGTTTTGCAGGGCTGTAGTTCTCCGGATCTGAACTCATAAAGCTGTGTCTGTTTCAGATGACGGGATCAATCCGGACCGGATCGCTCAGGTCATGGGTCAGCCGGACCGGTGTCAGCACGCGGTTCACCTCATCAACGATCTGGTCCAAACGGCACAGGTACGTCTGGAACCTCATCTTTCACTGATGATCATGATGCAGGACTGTGTGACGGAGTCAGTTATATGAGCCTCAAATTCATGAAATTACCACAAAAAACATCACCCGCCTGACATTTCTGTTTAAAATATCCATTTGTTATTGATATTATGTAATATTCTAATTTTCTGAGACACTGAATTTTGGGTTTTCATTATCTGTAAGTCATAATCATCAAAATTTCAAGAAATAAAGGCTTGAAATATTTCACTCTGTGTAATGAATCTATATAATATATGGGTTTCACTTTCTGAAATGAGACAAAATATTGACCTTTTTCATGATATTCACATTTTGAGTCATCATCCACTTTTAAGTCATTTCATATCTCAGTGTTCATTATAAAATTCATTAATACCCATTTTTTATGCCATGTTGAATCATATTTATTTCTAAAGCAATTTTTTTGTAATGTCTATTCATGCTTTACTTATTTAACACAATGACTTTTGGAGTCTAATTTCTCAGCCAGAGTTGATGTGCAATTAATTAATTACACATCATGTGTAATCATGAATGAATTAGAGTAAATATTTTAATGGCTTGTCTGTTTCCGTTCAGGAGCGTGATGGGTTCGGAGGCCCGGTTGGACCCAGAGGTCGCGGCAGAGGTCGCGGTGATTGGAACATGGGAACTCCTGGAGGCCTGCAGGAAGTGACCTACACAATACCAGCTGATAAGTGTGGCCTCGTGATCGGGAAAGGTTAGGACTTCATCTGCATTCAGCCATTCACTGACGCTTTTATTAAAGCAACGTCACAAACAGTACATAAGGTGTTTAATTTATTATTAGATTGGAAAGTTGTATTGGATATAATTTAGGAAACCAAGTGGAGTCAGTTTTTAGTTGGTGGAAATTCAGTTTGCTTGTCTTAACTCAAAAGATGCACATTTTTCTGAAATGTCACTGTGTATAAATGACCCTTGTAAGTGTTCACTCTGTAGGGAGCTTTTGAGCTCTTCATTGCAATACAATGGGTTAAAACATCTTCTGGGTGGTCTGAAACCGCTGTTTATCTGACGAGTGCTGTTCTGTTCATCGCTGAATGAAGCGCTTGACATTCACTGAGTTTAAGTGCATAGCAGGGTTATTATCATAAATTAAAATCATAAAAAATGTATTACTTGGAAACATTAAGATACAAATATTTTAAAAAGCCTTCAGCTAGAACCTCAAAGTAAATGAAAATGAGAACTAATTTAAAAACAATACAGACTTAAACTAAAATTAATAAAAATGACAACAACTAACGAAATTACAAACATTTCAACTAAAATGAAAAGGAAACCATTAAAATCAAACCAAATATTTAAATTAAAATTTTTCTTCAGTTAGTTGCAAAGGAAACATTTCTTGTTTTCATTTCATTTAAGCTGAAGTACTAAAATAAATAAAATGAATTAAACTAAAACCTTATAAAATACTTTTTTTTTTAAATGACAAAAACAATTAACATAAACAATAAAAATAAGTTTCATTTAAGTTTGAAGTACTAAACTAAAACTACATAATATTAATAAAAAATACTTTTTATTAATAAAAATGACAAACGCACACAATGACAAAACGAAATGACAGTTAAAATGTTTTTTTTGTTTTTTCATGGCATTTAGACAATGATTTAAGTTATAGTGGTTGTCAGAATACTTCATCACTGGTTGCTTGTTAGTGTAATGGCACTTCAGAGTGCACATGTGATTTATCTGTCCACATCAGTCACCAGATCACCTCCAGATTGGTTTTGCATGAATTATCCGGTGGTATTGAGCAGGTTTGCGTTCTCAGACCCGACGGGCCGTTGGCTCTGACCTCAGTGTGAGACATGCATCTCATTGTTAGACGCTCTTTTCAGTGCGACTTGAAGACCACCAGTAGCAGCGTCTCACGCTTTAACCAGCATCCTTTAACTAAACCGGTCCGTCGGTGAACTCCGCGCTCGGCTCTTTATCCGCGCCTCTGTCTGACGCTGGAGCTCATAATGGCTTCATTAATGCAGCGGTTAAATTTGTGTGACAATGGAGTAATGGCCCGGCTCAGTCCATCGTCCCCGGCGCGGGAGGAGTGGTTTAGATGAGCGTTTTCAGCCCGGGTCACTCCGGGTCAAACTGCCTGGATGAGTGAACAAATGTTCAGACATCACTGAGTTTCCCTTTACCAGGCTCTTGTGTGTTTATACACCAGACGTACACCCCCCCCCGCCGAGCTGATGATTTAACCATTCAGTCTGCAAATCATCACACAAATTTAAATTATTAAAATTTTATTTGTTTTATTTTATTTATTTATTTTTTACTGTCTCTTGTGTCCATATACTTTAAACCATTGTTGACTGTATGGCTGTTTAGTCAGCAGGTCTTGCGTATTTATTAATAAATGTACTTGTTTGTCCCTCAATTTTCTGGTCTTTTTTTTTTTGTCATCTGTTATTTATTTATTTTTTATTACTCTCTTTGGTCCATTGAAGAGTAGATGGCTGTTTAGTGAACAAGTTTTATGCTTTTTCTTTTTCTTTATTTTTTTTTTACGTTTGATTGTCCCTGATGTTTCTGATGGTTTAATTTTTATTAAATTTTAAAATTTTGGTTTTTATTTATTTTAACTATGCTTTGTGTCCAAACCATTTTAGCAGGCGTTATACTCTTGAATTTTTTTTTTTGCTGATCCATGATGTTTATAGCTGGTTATTTTATTTATTTTTATGTTTTATTCATTTCTCCCTTGTGTCCACATACTTTTTAAACCATTGTAGATTATATGGTTGTTTAGCAAGTTGTTTTGCACCTGTATTTTTATGTTAAGTCTAGTTAAAAAACTTCCAGTTATTCAAGTTTCAAACAGCATATATTGCATGTGACGGATCTGTGTGAGAAACAGAGCTTGAGAAGGGATGGTGTTCATGTGTTTGTGTTCTGCTCAGGTGGAGAGACCATAAAGAACATCAACCAGCAGTCCGGAGCTCATGTGGAGCTGCAGAGAAATCCTCCTCCAAACACCGACCCCAACGTCCGGATCTTCTCCATCCGCGGATCTCCTCAGCAGATGGAAATGGCCAGACAGCTCATAGACGAGAAGATCGGGGTGAGTGATCAGCTTCTCAGGGCTTTCTGTTTGCAAGTGCATTGGGTGTAAAAGCGTTCAAAAGTTTGGGAGGAAAGAAAGTTTAAAAAAAAATCTGCTCACCAAGGCTGCATTTATTTGATCAAAAATACAATAAAATTGTGACATTTTATTATAATGTAATGTATTTCTGTGATCTGCAGCTGTATTTTCAGCATCATTACTCCAGTCTTCAGTGTCACATGATCTTCAGAAATCATTATAATATACTGATTTACTGCTCGAGAAACATTTCTGATTATTATCAATGTTGAAAACAGTTGTGCTGCACCATATATTTGTGGAAACTGTGATATATTTTATTTTTCAGGATTCACAGATGAATAGAAAGTTCAAAAGAACAGCATTTATTTGAAATAGAAATCTTTTGTCACTTTATACATGTCTTTACTGTCACTTTTGATCAATTGAATGCATCCTTGATGCATAAAAGTATTAATTTCATACAAAAAATAATCATAGTGAACCTAAACTTCAATCATATGGCCAAGTTGAGTTTATTACTAACGGACTCTTGAGTGTCCAGTCCCTGTTAATGACTGATTCTGTTTCTTCCTCGTGTAGGGGTCTGGAATGGGAGGAAGCAGCAGTTTTGGACTCAGTCCTTTTACCCAAGGACCAGCGACTCCTCATCAGAAGTGAGTACCTTCCTTCCTTTATTTCCTCTCTGCCAGTGAGTTTATTCTGGTCAAGAACTTTAGTTTCAGGTTATTTTTAGTCTGAGTAGATCAGAATATGGTTTCCCTCCGGGATGATGTTTTGTTTGCTTGATCTCAAAACTAAGATTTGTAGAGCTGTCGGTTTAACAAATAAATCTGGTGTGACTAATTATGGAAGAAATAACTCATTAAAATGATAGTCATTTAATGCAGCGCCCTGTTCAGACCTGTCCGTCATCTTACAATGATTCCGTGTCTGATGATCATGATGAAGGGCGACCGACTGTGATGAAGACTATTAGAGTGCAGTTATATGAGCATAAATTCAAGATATGAGGCAAAATATCTCTCTCATGTTTATAGTTGAGCAATATCACATCAGCAAGAGTGTAGTTTTTCACCAATATCTGCAGCGCTGCAAATGTGATTTATACAACAGCTCAATAAACAAGTTAAAATAGTTGCATTTTTGACTCAATATTTTCTGCTTTTGCTCAATTTTACTACAAGAATAGGTCTAAACTGAACGAACTGTTGAGCCTCTCTTGATCAACACGCAGCAGTGATTTGTTACCGAATGAATCCACATTTCTGAACAAATCGAGTGAGTCAGTAATTCAACGACTCATTCGTTTGCTTTGTTTTTGAATGAATCAGCCATTTGAAGAAATCGAGCGAGTCAATGAATCACTCATTAAGACAGTGACTTGCTGCCACCTACTGGTGCTTTTAGTTTCATATTTAGAGCATCGTTTCATTAAAAAAAAAAACTCATGTTTCAATATTCTGTAAAAAAAAAAAAAAAACATTACCCATTTATTATCATTATTTATACAGTGTTGAATCACAATGTCTATGCAACACTTTTTGATGACTTTAAATGTTGTCTTGGAGGGTTATTTCTCTCCCAAATTTGATGTGCAATTTATTACTCTTCACATCCCATAAATAATGAATTAAAAATCACTTGATCGTGCTAAAGATCTGATGCACTGAACCTCACGAGCATGTCTAATTCTTCATGAGAAGCGTTCAGATGAATCGTTCTCGTGTGTATCAGTGTGTTTCAGACCGGGTTGATTATCTGCGTGTTCCTGTGGAGTGTTTGCAATGCTGATGTTGTGTTTGTGTTGTTTTGTGTGTTAGTGGTCCGCAGACGTTCATGACTGGAGGTTGGGGAACCACGTACCAGACATGGCAGCCTCAGAGCCAGCAGGACCCCAGTAAGATTTCCTTTAAGCATCGCTGTTTCTTCTGAGGAACAGCACTTTGCTTTAGATTCATTACATTTTGCTAATTTCAGGTCACAATGGATCTCAGACCGGCCAGATGGACTATTCCAAAGCGTGGGAGCAGTATTATAAAAAGCTAGGCAAGTGCCTCAGACACTTAGCTGCGTTCCTTCTGTGTAAACATCCTGAAGGTTTGGGGGAAACGTCGGCACACTTAAAGGATGCGGCTGAGAGCGTTTTATTTGCCCGACTAACAATTTTCCCGGTCTGCTGTATTATTTTCTGCCACTTTTTCTTTTTTTGGGGGGGGGGGGGACTGGAATACTGTTGTTGTTTTTCATTACTCGTCCTGATAAAAGCCTCAGATCAGCTTTTGTTGTTTCACACAAAAAGCCCAACAGGACGTGATCTGTTATTGACATTTACAGCGTTATAACAGAAGTCTTTGCACAATTTCCCTAAAGTGAAAAAAAGGATCTGCACTGTAAGAACAAACAATCATAGAAAAACGATGACGTGGAACAAAGTTACCTTTTCTCTGTTACTTTATAAACATCTCCTGTAACACCCAACATAATATTAATAGCTTTTGCAATTATAACATAAATGTTGTTTTGTGCTTGCGTATAGGGTTAGGACAAAAGTTTGAGATTACATATCAATATGGCTATGATAATAAAGTTATTATTATTATAAAACATACAAATACTAAAACAAGAATTATTGCAAATGTAATTCACTTTAAAATGAAAAACAAATAGTATTAGAAAAATATGAATGCATAATTTTATTCTACTTTTTAACTGTAAAATAAAACACAAATATTTCCGACTGCTCAAATTTCTTGATTTTCAATCGTTGAAAACAGTCGAACTTTTACTCTGACGCCGGAGCTCTTCAAACTTCTCTTTCTTTGACAAGGGCTTCTTGTTATAAGTTTGTGAAGATGGTTTGCGTGTGTTTTGTTCCCAAATGCACATGAGTTACTCGGAGCATTATGCAGATGGAGGTCGTGTGAATCATTTGCTGTGAGCCGAGACGCTGAAATCATGATCATGAGCTGCTGCTGTGTAAATGAACACAGTGCCACGGTTCGCTCACTGTGCATATATTTGTTTAAATGAATTGCAGTCTTATGATTTCAGTTCTATTCTGACTAATCATGCAGCTGTAGTTGTAAGTGATGTTCCTGGATCAAACCGAGACTGAGTTTGCGTGTTTTGTCTGTGCAGGTCAACAGAGCCAAGGCCAGAGCAGCGGCTCCGACTACAGCAAAGCATGGGAGGAGTATTACAAGAAACAGAGTAAGAACGTCTGTCCTCATGATGTCAGTCAAACCCAGCTGGACTTCAGTGTTCTCATGCTTCTCTGTGTGTGTGTGTGTGTGTGTGTGTGTGTGCAGCTCAGGCCGCCGGTCCTGGATCTCAGCAGAGCTCTCCTCCAGACTATAGCGCCGCCTGGGTGGAGTACTACAGACAGCAGGGGGCGTATTACGGCCAGGGACAAACGCAGGCTCCCGGCCTCCCGGTAATAAACACACTCCACCAACACCGTCACCTTTATGTATCATATAATGTTATCAACATACAGTACCGGTCAAAAGTGTGCTAGGATTAAGATGTTTTTGGGGGAAAAAAGTCTCTTCTGCGCAGCAAGGCTGCATTTAATTGATCAAAAATACAGTAAAAATTATGAAATATTTTTATGATTTAAAATGTCTGTTTTCTATGTGAATGTGTTAAACTAATTTATTTCTGTGATCTGCAGCTGTATTTTCAGCATCATTACTGCAGTCTTCAGTGTCACATGATCTTCAGAAATCATTATAATATACTGATCAAGAAACATTTCTGAAATAAATCACAGAAATAAATTACAGTTTAACAGATATTCACACAGAAAACAGCTGTTTTAGATTATAATAATATTTCACAATTTTTACTGTGTTTTGAGCAACTAAATGCAGCTTTGCTTCTCTTACAAAAGTATTGCGTTTCCTTGGGAAACCTTGCAAAAGCACTGAAGAAGTTTTTCCTTCCACATCATATTTCCATCACAAAAGTTGCACTCTTTCTTTTAAAAGAATACAGTTTTCCTCCTGTCTCCATATATTTACCATCACCATGTCCCTTTAGGGGCTCCGTAGAAGAGACTTCTTTGAAAACCATGAAAACGAATAATTGCGCATGTTTGTGGACCCTGACGCTGTGTTTTCTCCTCTCGCCCCGCAGGATCATTAAAGCGGGCGACTGCAGACCCTTTAGTTGAAGATTTTTGAATCACTGCGAGGAGGAAACAGACCTTTTGTAACAGAGGTTTCTAGATTTGCAACGCCTTGAAGACTTTTACTTTTTTTCTTAGTGAGAAACACTAGCTGTAGAATGACTTATATGATTTAAAAAGAGAACTATTTCTAAATCAGGACATCAAATTGTTACTAAATACTTGTGTACACCATTATTCGAATGGGCGATTTCCGGGATCCCTTTTGGACCGTTTCAGAGTTGGTTTGTTTTCTATTCTTCCTTTTTAATTCAACGATATATATATATAGATGTGTATCGCCAAAACGAACCCCGGAGTCGCGGCGTTTCATCGATCGATCGCGCAATATAATCTCTTATTTTTCTAGTTCTGTTGCAATAAAATGATCGTGGGCTTAGCAGTCTTGAATTCGTTATCGTTTCGTTTTGTCATGAAATGTTTTAAGAATGTGTACAAAATGTTTTCTTTTTTTTTTTTCTTTTTTTTTTTTTTTTTACATAAAGCATTTTAATTCAGTGCGATGAAAAACTGTGATGTTTTTGTTACAGAAATATATGCTTTTGTTACACGAGAAACGCAACGACGTCGCCGGTCGCTTCCTGATGATGTAATTCCTCATGTACTTTGTATTCTGTTTTCATTGTCATTTTATTGTACTCTGGTTTAAAAAGGTGCAATATCTTATTTCTTATGTTTTTGAAACAAAGATGGGTTTCTCTAATATTTTGACAGACGTTTAACTTGTAGATCTTAGGGGTTTTTTGTAGTCGTATGCAAATGTAACGGATAATTTTTTTATTACGGTGATCCGACGGGGAAAGGGGGGGTCTTGCGTATCGTGAGGTTGTTTTTTTGCCTTTGCTCTCTTGTAAAACTATGTATGTATGCTCAGATACTTGACTAAATACTTTATTTAAAAATATATATATATAATTAAATCAAAGACTTTTTTGTCCTGCATTTTTACAGGAAAACTGTCCCTGTTTTTCTGTTCTGTTTTCATACTGAGATTTGTCAAAGATTGTGAATGTGTAATTTGAAATTTGATGTTGCATCTTGCTGACGGATGAGAAGTTTTATGTGTGTAGTTCTGTAAACTTCGACTTTAAAGCGTTCAAGACTGCTAAGCCTCTGAGAGCCTACCTGTGTATTAATTACTTGTAGTTTTTTATATTCTGAGTATTGGAAGATCAAACGTTCTTGTCTTATTTGGTACCGCCGGTCTCTCTGACGCCCTACACTTCACCAGTACACACTGTGGACTCCTGTACAGTCCCAATCCCATCACTTTTTAATTCAGATTTTGCTTTCTACTCTGTGTGATCTAATATATGTATGATTAGTTCCAAATTGATCTAGTATTAACTTCATTGCTTAATGAAAAGGGATATTATAATTTCAAAGTGTTTAATTTTAGTGTTTCTTTTCTTCCTCATGTGTACAGGTAACCATGTATTAAAATGATCGAAAGACTACCACTTCTCGATGCCTCTTCCTTTGCTCGCCGGCGTCCTTCTCAGAGATCTGCGATGCTTGTTTGGTTTCTGATGTATTGTCTGTGTAATATGTGATGCTACAAAGCAAGTAACGTGCTGAAAAACAATCACCAAAAATAAAAATGTGCTTAAGCCATATGAGATCAGGATGAGTTTTTCTTCATCAGGTTTGTAGAAATGTGTCTCTGCATCAGTGTCTCAGCAATGGATGCTCTGCAGTGAATGGGTGCCGTCAGAATGAGAGTCCAAACAGCTGATAAAAACATCACAATAATCCACACCACTCCAGTCCATCAGTTAACATCTGGAGAAGACAAAAGCTGAAACACATCCAGCATTAAGACATTTCATCTGATGAAGAAACAAACTCATCTCTATCTTGGATGGCCTGACTGAGCAAATTTCAGCACATTCTCATTTTTGGGTGAACTATTCCTTCAATGATCTGAAGAACCTGTGTTCTTAAGAGTGTAGTGTAATGCATCTGGTTTGGTGTCTACTTTAATTGAAGCTCAGCTGTGTGTGTGTTTAGTGAGAAGTGGTTTGTGGGAGGATTCATTGGTCTAAATGGATTTTTAAACACAGATGAGTTTCCTTTCTTCTGCCCTCAGGCGTCCAAGAGGGTGTGTGTGTCTGTTAGAGAAGAGAGAGAGTGTGTGTGTCTGTTAGAGAAGAGAGAGAGTGTGTGTCTGTTAGAGAAGAGAGAGAGTGTGTGTGTCTGTTAGAGAAGAGAGAGTGTGTGTGTCTGTTAGAGAAGAGAGAGAGTGTGTGTCTGTTAGAGAAGAGAGAGAGTGTGTGTCTGTTAGAGAAGAGAGAGAGTGTGTGTCTGTTAGAGAAGAGAGAGAGTGTGTGTCTGTTAGAGAAGAGAGAGAGTGTGTGTCTGTTAGAGAAGAGAGAGAGTGTGTGTCTGTTAGAGAAGAGAGAGTGTGTGTCTGTTAGAGAAGAGAGAGTGTGTGTGTCTGTTAGAGAAGAGAGTGTGTGTGTCTGTTAGAGAAGAGA